>NC_138499.1:58165353-58260353 GCF_964252035.2 Podarcis erhardii | reverse complement strand
CCCCCACCCCCAAAGAGCAGCCCGGGAGCACACAGCCTTTCCTCTGCTTGCAAACCTTGTCGGGGCTTCAAGGGAAAGCAAAGGCTGTAGGCAGAGCAGTGTGGCTCCCCACCCCACCCCCAAAAGCACCCCAGGCGCGCGGGGCAAAGGCGCACAGCCTTCCCTCTGCTTGCAAACCTTGTCGGGGCTTCAAGGGAAAGCAAAGGCTGTAGGCAGAGCAGTGTGGCTCCCCACCCCACCCCCAAAAGCACCCCAGGCGCGCGGGGCAAAGGTGCACAGCCTTCCCTCTGCTTGCAAACGTTGCCGGGGCTTCAGGGGAAAGCGGAGGCTGCCGGCAGAGCCCCGTGGCTCCTCCCCCCACTCCTAAAGAGCAGCCCAGGAGCGCAGCGATTTGGCTCCAGGGACCACACATTTGCTCCATAAGACGCACAGACTTTTTCCCTTACTTTTTTAGGAGGGAAAAGGTGCGTCCTATGGAGCGAAAAATACGGTACTATGGCTTTGTCAGCCCAGTCAGTCCAGGTGTGTCACCTCTCCCCTGCATTTCTCACCTGGGGCATCTTTTCCCTTCCCACATTAGTAGGAGTTAGAAAAAGAAAACAAAAAACAGAAAAAACCAGTATCTTACTCCTATTGTTGAAAGGAAAATTAAGCATGGATTGCTCCTTGGGGATTGCTCTGCTCCTCATTATGACCTTTGATAAAGTACTTGCCCTCACCAAAAGTCTCCTCCTGTTTAATTGATTTATAAGAACACACAGAAACTATTTTTAAGAAGGTGTTGCATTTCTCTTTAAGGTTTAACCATTAATTTATCCTTTACTTAAAAGTTACTAAATAAAGTTTCTGTCACTAAAATTAGCTGTACAATATGCAATCTGAAACTAGTTTTTTAGTCATCAGTTGTATTTTACAGATTCAGACATGAGATATTTCTTTGGATTACTTTCAAAATAAGTATGACAATGATAGGAAAATGGGTTGATAGTGACTGGAATTTAAATGAATATATTTTAAAAGACTATTTTAAACCGCTGCAATACTTTGTAGCACATTATCTTTCTCATCTTCCTGTCAGTGCAACAATAGCTCTCATGGCAGCCAAATGATTATACTATTAAACATATAAAGCTTACTTCTTATTGATTCTTTGCAATACTTTTATAACAATTATTATAGGATTTTGCTTTCAGGGGGCAACATGGCAACTCATCTTCAAATACAATATTTCATTTCAGCTTAAACTTGCAGAGGTGGTTTAACATGTGCATGCAAACTCCTTTTCTTCTAATTAAAGCAGATCAAGAGTAAACAATGTGGTGCCTTCCAGATGTTTATTATTATTTATTTTACAAGATAAAATGAAGATAAAATAAAAGTACAGATTTTAAAAAGAATTAAAACCATTTCTACAACCTCTAAAACCAAGTAAATAATTCCTACAACACACACATGTATGTATGTATGTATGTATGAGAGACTCAAGGAATGCTCTCTTAAAAACATCTTCAGTAGGTACCTAAGCATCATGACACAGCTATTTTCAGCTGGTAATTAGTTCCCAAGGGATGAGCTGCAACACTAAAAGTCAACAATATTCTTGAAACTACTACTCGCAAAGCTGATTAGGACTGGGGGCCTGATAATTGGAGGCTTCCCAGACTGGTTGGATGGGAGGTTGCTCTGGTTGTGGTAGCACTCCTTCTGAAAGAGTGGGTATGCAGTTTGGGGGTACTTCTGAACCCACTTCTGTCACCTGAGGCTCAGGTGGTCTCAGTGGCGCGGAGTGCCTTCCATCAGCTTTGGCTGGTGGACCAGCTGCGCCTCTATCTGGACAGGGAAAGCCCACTGGCTGTCATCTATGCTCTGGTAACCTCTAGGTTAGATTACTGCAACACTTTCTACATGTGGCTGGCTCTGAAGACGGTGCAGAATTCAGCAACTAACCCTGGCCCAACTGCACTGGCTGTCAATTATGTTTCTGAGGCTAATTCAAAGTGCTGGTTTTGACCTTTTAGGCTTTAAATGTCTCAGGACCGCAATACCTCAAGGACCATCTCGCCCAATATGAACCAATCCAGACCCTCAGATCATCACTTGAGGCTCTTCTTTCTGTGCCTCCCCCATGAGACATCCAGAGGGTGGCAACATGAGAATGGGCCTTTTCTGCAGTGGCTCCCTGCTTGTGGAATTCTCTCCCCTGGAAAGTTGGCCTGGCACCCTTGTTTCATATCTTTATGTGCCAGGCAAAAACATTCCTCTTCTTCCAGGCTTTTGGCTAATTAAACAATCTGTGGCCTTTTAAACTATGTGGGAGGGTATTGTTTTTGTTTATTACTATGTTATGTTTCTTTGTGTGGTGTATACTTGTATTTTGTTTCTGTGATCCTTGGATGAAGGGCAGTCTAGAAATGTAATAAACAAACAAACAAACAAACAATCTCCAACCATTGGTCTTGCTGGCTGAGACTGATGTCCAACACCCAGAGAACATCATGCAGAAATATTACTCAGGTCATCTGAAGGGGCCCTCCTGCTTGTACCACACATTGTTGAGGTCTGATCTGCAGTTTTATGGAGTAGGGTATTTAACAAAGTAGTAACTGGTATTCTTCCTCCTGAAATTAGACATGTGCTAGTGATCTTCACTTTCCAGCACATTTATTTTTATTTTTTTAATTTTTTGCTTACACAACTCTTCCCAGAATAGCTATGTTAAGCCATATATTATTTTTGTCAAAGCAGAATCTCAATATTATGTTTTATGTTGCTTTATTAGGTCTGCAAACGAGACATAATGGCTGGCAACAGCAACCCCACTGTGTGGGAATCCCTGGCTCACACAAAAGCTCCTACAGACATGGAAATTATTCATTACTTATACTTTTAAAAACATATCACTTCAGAAACTGCAACTACACCATGTGCCCACAACCATAAAATAAAATGTTATTGTTAGCTGGCTCTTGTATACTGCGGGAGCTGACAGAACGTCAAGGTAGTCTTTATAAAATGACAGCATTTAATATATGCAAGAGAAAGTACAAAAGTTGAAGAGGAAGCATAAATGAATATTTTTTAAGTATCTCTTGTGTGGTGTAATCTACGAAACTGAGGAACACCTTTCCAGCTCAAATATATTCTTGATCTACTATTGCAAAGTTTAAGCAGGCAAGAAATGTGAATTAACCATTCATTTTACATGAAGAAAAATGTGCCTAAATGCTAGTCAAAACACAAAAATTGGGTTACATATTTCGTACAGCCCAATTATCAAAGCTCTGTGTCTGCACATGTCACAGGGAAATAAACAGGGCTTGCAGTTGAAGAATTGTTTGACTGAGGCAACCTTATTCAGTTAATTCAGTTAATTTCCCTTTAGGCTAATTAACAGCTATATATGACCTTTAGCTGTGGCAGATTCCAATCTTACCCAATGAACTAAGTTTTAAGAAATATCTATCCAAATAGGATTGATTACTGATTCATGCATTATGAAGAGCACAATTCAATGCCATTTTAAAGACTGGAATAACGCCCCATAATAAGCTGATTAGACTACAAATGAGATCTCACCCACACAGCCATCACCCTATAATAATGCTGATGTTGCCATATCTACACTAATCTAAAATTTAAAACCAAATATATCATTTTAGACTGATACTGAAACCTTGCAAAAACTTATGTTCATATCATTTGAATTAAAAGCATATTAAATGGATTCATTAGAAAATTCTCCTCTTTGCCTTGCATTTTCCCGACAATGTCTACATCCTTAGGCTACAAAACAATTTTTATAATTGGTGCAATAAATCATGAAGCATTGACTTAAAGTTAAGAAAAATTGTTGCCTGGGTGATTAAAATACGAAAACAAAATAAATCCTTTTCTAAATTATAAGATATCCATACACTTCTTGTTTACACAGGTATGAGTACGGAATTGAGCAACGGCATACTTATATATGAAATCATTATTTATTTAGATGGTTTTACACTTGAAACGTGCTATGGAAATTTTTCTTTGATTTTTCCACACCATAACATAGACATTTTAAATAAGCTCTGCTCTGTGATTAGGGGACACAGATTCAGAAAAACTCACTACAGTCACAATTCACACCACAATAATAAGAGAAGATGTTTCTGGCCCCTGTTAACTGGCTATATGGGTTTAGAAAAATATAGGTGCATACTACTTATTCCAAACTTATAGGACTCAAGAATGAACACTTTGAGGAAGCTATAGGAAGCTACAGGAAGTATAAGGAGAATGTAAATCCTGCACGCTTAATCAACTATTAAATACAGCTTTCTAGAGTTAACTTTTTCCATACACATGCAACAGGCCAGAAATAAGTTTGAGGGACTAGGTAAACAGGGCTGAAAAGGAACATATATGGAACAATTCTTCAAACATGTTGTCAGTTTGGGTACCATTTTCTGAAGCAATTCCAATTTATACTGCAAACTTAAACTGGCAACTTTTAATTACTGGATTTGGTTATTAACAGATCCTAAAACTTTACTAATAATTTATAACAGGAAACTGCAACTCACTTTCCCCACATTTATTCTCTTGATCAGCACTTCTAAAGCACAATTCTGCTTACAAAGATAAAATATATAATAATGAAAATAAGAAAAACAACTCATCACTCCAAAATTAGACAAAAGAACAAAAAGCCAAAAGAAATAATTTCAATATAAAACAGATAAATGAATTCCACTGAACACGGATTCTAATGTCATATACTATTCCTTCTTGATGAAACAAATCAGAGCTGGGATAGCTCAGTGCATCATGAGACTCATAATAGCAGGGTCATGGGTTTGAGCCACACGTTGGGCAAAAGATTCCTACAATGCAGGGGGACAGACTAGATGACCCTTGTGGTCCCTTCAACTCTACAATTCTATGATTTTATTATTCTATGAAAACTGCTAAACAAACATCTGACAATAGTCTCAGATGTAAATCTCTGTGCCTTAAGATAAAACTATTCACTCATAATAACTACCAGGAGAGACAGAACCATTCATTTTCAACGATACCCATGAATACCTTCGTTGAGTTTTCAGAATTTACTAAGGTACTGATTAAAACATGAATTACATCTTCCCCACCCAATTCCGCATGCACAAGACAATTTTCTACTGTTGCCTCCTCACCATCAGCAGCTCTCGCATGAGCAGAGAGCTTGCAGAGGTATTGCTAAGTGGGGACCTAACAAAATTTGTAAGCTACCAACTAGATCCATTCCATAATCTTCAATATAGCATGTAACGTATAGTGGTTATTTGATACTGGTTATATTGAACAGTAACTGAGAGATACTATGCACACCAATAATCTCTGTTTTACCAATCATTTTTACCAATTATTTTTCTGAATGATGGCTTCAGCTGCATGGAGGTCAGGCAAGACTCTACAGCATCCTGGACAGCTCCATGCAGAGCTCAGGCTGAATACTCCATAACTGAGGCATGGAAGGAAAGAGCTGTAGTACAGAACCTAAATACTGTTTTAGACTTAGATAGGAGGTGCAGCACCCAGCTTCACCTTCCATGAGAGGAGCCCTTTCAATTATAGGTGCACAGCCCACTTTATGAGTCGTTGACTCAGATGGCATGGCACAGTCTCCGACAGACACTATGGGTAGGACTCACCTAACAAAATCCCATCAGCAGAAGCCCTGTGAAAGGACTTCCCCTTGAAACTGCCTCGTGGAGGTTGAGAGAACCCTGAAGGGGAAGAAATAGAATAGTTCCATCTGGCAAACTGAATAGCTTGTGTTGATCAAAATATTTAATGTAGTGTGACTTTGAATTCCTCCCTATGGATCCACTACGGCTTCTGAGCAGAAGTCAGAGCAGGCCAATGTGACTTCCTTAGGCTGGAGAGATAGCAGCACAAATGGGCTCCTCTTGCTTCTTGTTTAATATGTACATCCCTGTTATATGCCAAATCCCTGGCCTCATCCCCCTGAAGATGGGGAGTCCAATCCCAGCAGCACAAGAGGGACAACTTGTGCATTCTCATTTGGGGACATCATTTCTCTCCCTTCAAAGTGAAAGAAGAAAACAAGAAATGAAAGACTTCTACCTGGATAGTGGAATTTTCACACTAATAAGAAACTGCAGAAATGAAGCGAGAATGAATTAAATAATTATACCGCTTTATACATTTTATATACAGTCGTACCTCGGGTTACATATGCTTCAGGTTATATACGCTTCAGGCTACAGACTCCGCTAACCCAAAAATATTACCTTGAGTTAAGAACTTTGCTTCAGGATGAGAACAGAAATCATGCAGTGGCGGCGCAGCGGCAGCAGGAGGACCCATTAGCTAAAGTGGTGCTTCAGGTTAAGAACAGTTTCAGGTTAAGAACAGACCTCCAGAACGAATGAAGTTCTTAACCCGAGGTACCACTGTATACATACCCAGTGAAAGCTTGATGTTACCTGTTTTTTTCTATGCTGAATGAGAAAACCACACATTTTTAAGAACTGGTTTAAACTTTTCCCCTAAAACTATGATGCATCCCAGCTGTTCTAATTATGATTGTTTTTTCAGCATTTAACATTTTGCCTCTTTACTGCTGCCTGAAATTATAAGTTTATTTATGTTCACATTTCAGCTGAAGAAACACAACTTTTAATTGTTAACAGATGTAATATCAAAGTATGCTGATTATGTAAATGAAGGCGGGGCGTGTGTTGTCATAATCCTAAAAGCTGTATCACAACTTGTCTATGTGCTACTAATTTACTTGTTTGTTTGTTCCATTTAATCCTTTCTTGATGGCACTCTGTAGCAACACTTGAAAATTATTTTTAGAATAGCTGTTAAATTACAAAGCAACAACCCTTTTTAACCCATACGACCCTAGCTTCCTTATTCTCTTCACAGTGCAGATTCCTTTTATGAAAGCACAATTATAAATAAGGATTTAGTGCAGAATCTTACAGATCCCAAAGAGTCAGCTATTGATAAAATTGCATGGTATAACAGATAATGCCTTTTGGTTATAGATTATCCTATTGTTTATCCACTTCAATGTGTGAGAAGACTTGAAAAATGAATTACTTTTGACCTAGAATTTATTGTTTCTGGAAGAAGTTTTAATTTCACATCAATGCATCAGAGGGAAAATAATTGTGCACATCATAGATGTGCTGATTGTGTTTTGTGCTATTTTAAAATGCAGTTACACAGATTAAAATAATAATAGGGCACTCTAATTCACATAATGGCACATATCACCTGTCTTTTTGTCAATGACACATTTAAAAGCATCTTTTTATTAGAAACACAAATCAATACACTCAAGGGATTGCAATAACTACCCTAGGCAATTTGTATTATCATTTCCTTCTTTATGTTCTGACTCTTAAGTAACTTATTATTATGAATGGCATGAAAATGGCAACCTGTCACAATTGATTTTGTAAGACCAAGGGTTTTGTTCCCCTTCCTTCCTTCCTTCTTTTGATATAACTATCTTCCTACGAAATAAGGGTTCAATTTATAAAAGGCAATCTCAAGTTTCAGCTCATGATAGCTGAAATGTCTTTTTAATGGTCCTTAGAAAGATTATTACCTGGGATTAGCAGCTATCTGCATAGTTTTGACTGTAATTTCCCTCCTCCAACCAGGCAGGATACAAAATTAATTAATTAATTAATTAATTATGAAAGAATGAATGAATTAATGAATCTGAAAAGCAGATCTTAACACGACAGGCAGGTTGATGCAGGATAAGGTGGTATTTTTGGTACCCTGGCTCCAAGACATTTAGGACTTTCAGACAGGGATGGATGACATATTTTGGCCTGAGAGGTGTATTCATCCTTGGCCAATCCTCTGGGACTGCATGCCAGCAGTGGGTGTGGCCATCCTACAAATCCACATGTGCAAACCAAAACAGCCCCACCCACCCCCTTCAGCAGATGCGCTAAACAAGGTTACTGATCTGATAATCGAGTAAGGGGCAATTTGTACCTCCTAGCCCAGCACTGCACCCACTTTAACTTTTTATCCTTTTTTTATTACCACCAAAATTAGTAGGGTCTTGGACATCAGAAAAATTAATGGTATTAAAGAGCTAAGAGGTCTAGGAGGAAACAACAGTTTGCACTCGCTTACCGGTAGGTCTACCAGAGAGAGGCAAGTCAGTTTCAGTGCTAAACACAAGCAATAAGCCAGACTGAAATAGGATTAGATTCTAGTCGTGGGCTTAGCACTGATAATTTATTATCCCCCAAAGGCCTAGAATTTACAAAATACCACTATCTAGAATACCAAAACCTGTGTAATCATCAATGAGATGAATTCAGAAAGAAATATTCTCAATTGAAAACAAAAAAATGGGCGGGAGGGAGCTAATGAGAAAACTGAGAAAACTCACTCTACGAGCAGGTGTATTTCACGGATGCTCGAAATGTTTCCCCAAAACAACAATTTTCAAACACAAAAGCCAACCTCAAAAAAAATTAAGCACCACACTAATCATAACTGAACAGCATCTTATAACCTCAGCAATGCTTCTTCTCCACTGTTTGGGCCTTACACCTCTCCTCACTACTTCTAATGGGTCCACATCTTAACTGAGACCTGCAAGGCTTGTTTATTTTACGCTAGTAAGTCATTGACTCGTGATGTCCTATGTCGCCCTTAAGAGACCACTCCAACTTGAGAAACACTTCAATAAAGGCCATAACTGAATACCATTTGGATGAAATCCAGTGTTAGTCACACTCAATGCCAGACCCACTGAAGACAATGAAATTAAGACCATTAATTTCAGTGAGTCTACACTGAATAAGTCTTAGCTGGAGATCACCCTCTATCTGAATTTTCACCACACACATAATGATATACATTCCCCAGGTTTTAAGCATGCCACCTTTATGCACTGCCCAAAATAATTATGAGTAACAAGAAGTAATTTAAAAACTGACCAATGAAACACCAAAATTATGAAATGGAAGCATGTTCCATTGCTGAAAAAGCTAATCTAGTACAGTACTGTAAAGCACAGGTGGGAAACCATTTTCAATAGAAATAAATACAATAAGCAAAATTTAGGACAAGTAATCAGTTGTACTGGCTGAATTGGTGGAGAATCATAATATATGAATTTAATCCTCTCTTTAGCATGAAAAACAAATACATAAGAAAGGTAAAGGTGTTCAGAATTTTAAAGGCATTTAGTCCAGCACTCTTTCTAATCAAACCAGCCTACCTTATTCTTTGGATTGGAGGTGTTCATTACACTCCGAGTCTCTTTTCCGGTATAAATAACAACACCAATTACTGTTCCTGCAATAAATAAAACAAAGAAAACTGTTTATAGGAAAACTTTATCATTTGGGAAATAAAATGTTAAAAAATTGTAGTTTAATTATTCATGCAGCTATCATAAAAATACAAACTTTCCTCTTAGTATTGTTGATGCAGAAAACTACTACAATAAAATATTGTGGGCTCATTCACATATTTTATCTGCCTATGTAAACTCTCTCCCCACCCCTGTCTGGTCATTTGAGAACCCTTGTATATCTAACGTAATGGCTATTTGAGAGTAGTTAATAGTATGGAGTAACTTCAGGTAAGAATTTTTGAACTCTCCACTAGGCTATACAGTGTCCACCCCACTTACACGTGCATCACATTCCAGGTCACCACACACATAATTTCATATGTGACATAGCATAAAGTCTAAATGCCTATTTTCCCCTGCTTTTCCGTTGTCTTTCCCACTCTCTCTCCATATCAATAAAGCATGCATTGTTTACCTGAGGCAACAACTGTGCTTGCCCATAATGTATTTTCTATGCTTAGGCTTTCATGAACTGTTGGGTCACTGTCTTCCTGTTAAAAACAAAAAAACAAAGCCAACTTGTAAAACTATTTTTCAAAAATACTGTATAATCATACATACATGCATGTATGGGGAAATATTGCCTCTAGCAATATTGTATACACACACATTCATAATGGACTAGCATTTAAAGATCATTAGGATTTTTATATGGTAATAAATGTCAGATAAAATTGTGAGAAAATTTTAATAATTTTTTTTTCAAAATATACAAAATTGTTTAGAATTAAATATTGCATCTAGAATTTAATTGATTTAAGTGATTAACTTAAAAGAATTTGGTCTCACTGATGTGAATCAAGTGAATTTCATTGGGATGGACTGAGCAATCTAAACCACCACATGTGTTGGCAGGGAGGGGTTTAAATAAATCATTATATACCCCCCTTACTAAAAAGGGGCCCATGGTGGCAGAAAACCCCACCACTTGCATGGAGGGCAGAGAGCAATGGGAATAATGCTCAACAAAAAGCTCCTCCTTCAGTCTTCTCTCATCTCCACCCATAGATTACCTGTCCCAGTACCTGCAACTCTGCTCAGCAAATACACTAAACCAATACATGTATGCCTTGCGAAAAACTCAAAATAGAGTCTGGAGCAACAGCGCCCGTGCACACTTGGGCCAAAGTCCCAGAATGACACAGAGGTAATGGGACATTAGTCAGCAGTATAGGGTAAAGTAAAGGTAAAGGAACCCTAGACAGTTAAGTCCAGTCAAAGGCGACTATGGGGTGCGGCGCTCATCTCGCTTCAGGCCGAGGAAGCCAGCGTTTGTCCACAGACAGCTTCCCGGGTCGTGTGACCTGCATGACTAAACCGCTTCTGGCTCATGGAGAACTGTGACGAGTGCCAGAACGCACAGAAACTGTGTTTACCTTCCCACCACAGCACCTATTTATCTACTTGCACTGGCATGCTTTCGAACTACCAGGCTGGCAAAAGCTGGGACAGAGCAACGGGAGCTTCACCCTGTTGCACGGATTCAAACTGCTGACCTTCCGATCAGCAAGCCCAAAAGGGTCAGTGGTTTAGGCCACAGTGCCACCCGCGCCCCTTGAGGATGTTTAGGAGTGCTTTTGGAGCCATCTTTGTCAATGGAGGACTTCTGCAGTAAAGGGTGCCTATCAGCAGCTTTGGATGGTATGTCAGCTTCCTGCCCTGGGGTCCTTTGGTAGGAAGGGCAGGATATAAATTCAGTAATTGTTCCCTTTCCTGGACAGAAATAGCTTGGCCACTGTGAACTCATGTTTAGACCCGAATTTGGAAAATGCTGTGATGAGTGGTGATGACTGGTTTTTTTCACTGGATCCATATCACATCACTGCTAAGATATCTTCTTGTTGTTTAGTCGTTTAGTCGTGTCCGACTCTTCGTGACCCTATGGACCAGAGCACGCCAGGCACTCCTGTCTTCCACCGCCTCCCGCAGTTTGGTCAGGTTCATGTTTGTAGCTTCGAGAACACCATCCAGCCATCTTGTCCTCTGTCGTCCCCTTCTCCTTGTGCCCTCCATCTTTCCCAACATCAGGGTCTTTTCCAGGGAGTCTTCTCTTCTCATGAAGTGGCCAAAGTATTGGAGCCTCAGCTTCATGATCTGCCCTTCCAGTGAGCACTCAGGGCTGATTTCCTTAAGAATGGATAGGTTTGATCTTCTTGCAGTCCAAGGGACTCTCAAGAGCCTCCTCCAGCACCATAATTCAAAAGCATCAATTCTTTGGCGATCAGCCTTCTTGATGGTCCAGCTCTCACTTCCATACATCACTACTGGGAAAACCATGGCTTTGACTATACGGACCTTTGTTGGCAAGGTGATGTCTCTGCTTTTTAGGATGCTGTCTAGGTTTGCCATCGCCTTTCTCCCAAGGAGCAGGCGTCTTTTACTTTCGTGACTGCTGTCACCATCTGCAGTGATCATGGAGCCCAAGAAAGTAAAATCTCTCACTGCCCCCATTTCTTCCCTTTCTATTTGCCAGGAGGTGATGGGACCAGTGGCATGATTTTCGTTTTTTTGATGTTGAGTTTCAGACCATATTTTGCGCTCTCCTCTTTCACCCTCATTAAAAGGTTATTTAATTCCTCCTCACTTTCTGCCATCAAGGTTGTGTCATCCGCATATCTGAGGTTGTTGATATTTCTTCCGGCGATCTTAATTCCGGCTTGGGATTCATCCAGCCCAGCCTTTCGCATGATGAATTCTGCATATAAGTTAAATAACCAGGGAGACAGTATACAGCCTTGCCGTACTCCTTTCCCAATTTTGAACCAATCAGTTGTTCCATATCCAGTTCTAACTGTAGCTTCTTGTCCTACATAGAGATTTCTCAGGAGATAGATGAGGTGATCAGGCACTCCCATTTCTTTAAGAACTTGCCATATTTTGCTGTGGTCGACACAGTCAAAGGCTTTTGCATACTCAATGAAGCAGAAGTAGATGTCTTTCTGGAACTCTCTAGCTTTCTCCATAATCCAGCGCATGTTTGCAATTTGGTCTCTGGTTCCTCTGCCCCTTCGAAATCCAGCTTGCACTTCTGGGAGTTCTCAGTCCACATACTGCTTAAGCCTGCCTTGTAGAATTTTAAGCATAACCTTACTAGCGTGTGAAATGAGTGCAATTGTGCGGTAGTTGGAGCATTCTTTGGCACTGCCCTTCTTTGGGATAGGGATGTAGACTGATCTTCTCCAATCCTCTGGCCACTGCTGAGTTTTCCAAATTTGCTGGCATATTGAGTGTAGCACCTTGACAGCATCATCGTTTAAAATTTTAAATAGTTCAGCTGGAATATCATCACTTCTACTGGCCTTGTTATTAGCAGTGCTTTCTAAGGCCCAATTGACTTCACTTTCCAGGATGTCTGGCTCAAGGTCAGCAACCACACTACCTGGGGTATATGAGACATCCATTTCTTTCTGGTATAATTCCTCTGTGTATTCTTGCCACCTCTTCTTGATGTCTTCTGCTTCTGTTAGGTCCTTTCCACTTTTGTCTTTTATTATGGTAGTCTTTGTACGAAATGTTCCTTTCATATCTCCAATTTTCTTGAACAGATCTCTGGTTTTTCCCATTCTATTGTTTTCCTCTATTTCTTTGCATTGCTCGTTTAAGAAGCAATGCAAGAAGTACCTTCTTGTCTCTCCTTGCCATTTTTTGGAAATCTGCATTCAATTTCCTATATCTTTCACTATCTCCCTCGCATTTTGCTTGCCTTCTCTCCCCCGCTATTTGTAAGGCCTCGTTGGACAGCCACTTTGCTTTCTTGCATTTCCTTTTCATTGGGATGGTTTTAGTTGCTGCCTCCTGTATAATGTTACGAGCCTCCATCCATAGTTCTTCAGGCACTCTGTCCACCAAATCTAAATCCTTAAACCTGTTCCTCACTTCCACTGTGTATTCATAAGGGATTTGACTTAGATTGTATCTTACCGGCCCAGTGGTTTTTCCTACTTTCTTCAGTTTAAGCTTGAATTTTGCTATAAGAAGCTGATGATCTGAGCCACAGTCCCCTCCAGGTCTTGTTTTTGCTGACTGTATAGAGCTTCTCCATCTTTGGCTGCAGAGAATATAATCAATCTGATTTTGATGCTGCCCATCTGGTGATGTCCATGTGTAGAGTCGTCTCTTGTGTTGTTGGAAAAGAGTGTTTGTGATGACCAGCTTGTTCTCTTGGCAGAATTCTATTAGCCTTTGCCCTGCTTCGTTTTGAATTCCAAGGCCAAACTTGCCAGTTGTTCCTTTTATCTCTTGACTCCCTACTTTAGCATTCCAATCCCCTATAATGAGAAGAACATCCTTCTTTGGTGTCATTTCTATAAGGTGTTGTAAGTCTTCATAGAATTGGTCAATTTCAGTTTCTTCAGCACCAGTGGTTGGTGCATAAACTTGGATTACTGTGATGTTTAAAGGTCTGCCTTGGATTCGTATCGAGATCATTCTATCATTTTTGAGATTGCATCCCAGTACAGCTTTCGCCACTCTTTTGCTGACTATGAGGGCCACTCCATTTCTTTTACGGGATTCTTGCCCACAGTAGTAGATATGATGGTCATCCAAACTGAATTCACCCATTCCCAACCATTTTAGTTCACTGATGCCCAGGATGTCAATATTTATTCTTGCCATCTCATTTTTGACCACATCCAACTTACCAAGGTTCATGGTTCTTACATTCCAGGTTCCTATGCAATATTTTTCTTTACAGCATTGGACTTTCCTTTCGCTTCCAGGCATATCCGCAACTGAGTGTCCTTTCGGCTTTGGCTTCATCAGCTCTGAATCTACTTGTACTTGTCCTCCGCTCTTCCTCAGTAGCATGTTGAACGCCTTCCGACCTGAGGGGCCCATCTTCCAGAGTCATAACTTTTATATGCCTGTTGCCTTTGTCCATGTAGTTTTCTTGGCAAGGATACTGAAGTGGCTTGCCGGTTCCTGCTCCAGGTGGATCACGTTTGGTCAAAACTCTCCACTATGACCTGTCCATCTTGGGTGGTCCTGCACGGCATAGCTCATAGCTTCTCTGAGTTATTCAAGCCCCTTCGCCATGCCAAGGCAGTGATCCATGAAGGGGAAGATATCTTAGCAGTGCCTATTAGCCACCTTAGCAGACTGCCTATTAGTCACCAAGCCAATTTTAAGATCTTTTTGCTTACATACAAAGTTCTAAACAACTCTGGACTTGCAAATGTCACTCTGTATTGATTTCTAGGTGGTACATTGCATAATCCTCATCTCTATGGTTGATAAATGCCTTCTGAGAAGTGTGGAATAGCACCTTAACTGGTCATTCTCTTTCTTGAAAACACTTAGTAAAATACAGTTCAAGAATTTCAGAGCTAACTTGCATTAAGTATCATTTTCTTTTAATATATTACATACTTGGGACAAAGTGATATAGTAATAATTATTGCTTACCCGTGTAAAGGTACCTTCAAAGCTGTGAATATCCATTTGTGGCTTCTGAGCATAAACATATGCATTGATTGAAAAAAGATCCTAGAACAGATAATTTTGAAATATCCATGTATCAAAATGCCACTAATACCTTCAGCAATAAGGCTAATTAGTTAATTGGGACTTGGGTATTATTACGGATGTTGGAGAGTTGTTGGTTTTTTTGTATATTTATTTTAGATTTTGTTGTGATTTATGTGCAAATTATTCAGTATGTCTTTGTATTTTTTGATGTTTAATGTAGTTTATGACTACATTTGTTATGTTGTAGCTATGTATTTTTTCCATGCTGTAAGCCACCTTGAGCATGGTTTGAACTGTGGAAAGGCGGCATACAAATAAAATTATGTATGTAATTGGTTATATCTAATGGTGTCTCTCAGGAGATGGAAGGGCTTTTGAAGAGGCATATGTCAGTGGAAAGGGGAGACTACAACAAAGGGTCCCTCAAGCCTTCAGAGGAGATTCCAGCACTGCGGACAGAGAATCCCACTTCTGCTAATGGATGTATTCACTGGCTTAAAGAGAATCATATCAGTTGGACAGAGACAATTCAATATTCTTCCCCATAGGTATCTTATAGGGATCAGTACTGCCCTGTTGCTCTCTTCCCTCTCCATCTCACTGTACATGCGCAGAAGCAGCATACCACAACATTACAATTTATAGCACAAAATTTCCCTCTCTGTGTACTAGACATTACTTGAGATTATGCACAGGGAAATGATTATTTGTTGGGCATTTATTTTTTCTTGGGCTAAAACCAATACTTAATTAATTGCTCACAGATAAAGGTATATTAAAAAGTGTTTAACAGCACATGCCTAGACCTTAATCCCTATAAAACTTTCAAACATTTTTCTTTTCACAGATGGAGATCAAAAGGTAAATGACAATCTGGAGATACTAACTGATGAATATACATAGTCTAGCTTGCTTCTGCTTTCTAAACTCAAGTACAAGAAATATAATGCCACTAGAGATACAATATGCATATTTTTCCTCTTCAAAATACTTGGAAGTCACTGTTTTATAGAGGAAAGCAGCAATTTATGCAGGCATATGTTTTGAATACCTGTACAATATAGAGTAAAATAATAATACATACTTGTACCCATATACAAAATGTTTACAAAATGAGACTCAGATTCCACTGGCTCACAGTAGTTTCTCACTTCATGGTTTCCCTTGGTGCATATGTTGTCTATGGAATTTTCCCTGTCCATATGGTGATCTTATCCACCTTTGTAATTTCTGTGGTTATTCAGTTATATATCCTCAGTGTCATCTAGGCATCTTGAACATTTCTACACTGGGGTGTGTATCTCAGGAACAGTAGCTCTTATATTATGAACTTTTATGTTATAATTATTTGTGGGAGATGCTGTTGTGAATTTGTATATCAGTATAGACAGCATTACTGTCTAGCATATTATTGCCAAATACCCCCCCTTTTTTTTTAAAACCCAGAAACCAATCTACTCAGATTAATGTATTCAAGTAACATCACATACAATGGCACCCACTGGAATCACAACTACAACTCTGGCATGTTTTCCTGTAACACTTTGTTTCACGGGGAGCAATGGGCAAGGAGTATATGTATGGGGGAATTTTGTATTCACTTTGTTGAAAAACTAATAAATTTATATTTAAAAGGATGTATTCAAATTTCTCCTCATTGCATAAGCAAACAATATGGAGAATGTTTCACTTTCCAAGTGGCTGTATGTCCACCACAGTAAATGGCCACTGACTGCATCCTTTTGTCCAGGCAAGTAGTAATTTTAACATAGGAACCAGTTTCAATGCATAGAAGTCCCCACTGCACATGATTAATCTTCATAATAAAAAAGAGTGCTGATCCAAAGAGCAACAATTGAAATGTAAGGTGCATAGCCTTATGTTGTGTTTGTGAGCATGCAAACACTCCTTTCGTAGTTGGGCGGCCTCAAGTGCAGACAGTTCCTGCCTCCCCATCATCCTTTTAGCTGTGTGAGTTGAAAAAGCATAGCTATGCTCAGGGATGTTTGGATCAGGTGTACATGTGGATATTTGAAAAGTATCAGCAGTAAAAACTAAGCACAGGTAAGCACACGTATTTTCTATCAGGCATAACTGTTAGATTAAAGGTGATTATGACTATTAAATATGGTTCTCTATATACATTTTTAAAGTAAAGCAAGCAAAAGTTCCTAACATAATCAACAAGTAAATTTATCAGGATGTTTCCATTTAGTTTTAAAAGAATGCAACTCTAACCATAGCTTCTTCTTCACATTCTGCTGAATTATTTATGCTTGCTCATATATTTTATTCATATTTTAAGAGAGCAAATCAGATTTCAACATCTTCCATTACAAATCATCCGTTTTTATGCTAAATCATCAACCATTTATTGTAAGCTTTCACACAAACTTCCATTCAGTGCATTTTTGTTCTTCTAAGTTAGTTTTCATCAGCCTCTTGAGAAATAATTCATATGAAACTAATACACATGTGGTGTCCTATATCTTCATCATTCAGTTCTTCTCAATCTGTTATCACCTACAATTTAGATAATCCAGGCTATTATGTGCTTTATTGTGCACAGAAAAATAAGAGTCTCAGTACAGCAGAAAACTAATACCACACACATACTTGTAATACAATAAAAACTATTAATGAAGTGAGCCAAGCACGAAAGTTTTTTTACTTTACATACTCTCATGCTTTGCAGAAATGGTTAAGCTGTGAACAAACTAGATCACTTTAACATTTGCCATTTTCCTTGAAATAGCATAGCCATCAGATCTAAATTGTCTCAAAAGAAAGGAAAGAGATAGTTATATATCATGAAAAAATGATATGCCCAAAGCCTCCATGACAAACTTCAAAATTAGTACAGACTGTATTTTAAATAATCCAATGAGAGAGTAATTGTTTATTGTTGATTCTATACCTCTGCCACCATGCAATTTATTTTTAAACTAAAACTAAAACAATAATGTTTCTAAACTTACTGATTCTCATACACTGTCACATGTTTTTAGACAAGAGAAAATTAAGACCATTTGAATTTCCAAATGTAAGTTAAAAGTAAGGGGACTTACAACACATTGTATCATGGAAATATAAGATTTAAACAATTATTAGAGAGAGGTTGTTTAGCTGAACATCTCCGTCTAACTTACAGGGAAGCATTTTGTAAGGATGCATCTAATTGTTTGCATAAGTCATGAAAGAACTAAATGATGGCACAATAATGACAATGTTTTCCTCTACAGTTCACAATAATAATTTAGAAATCACTCTAGAGTTATCAATAATGTAGAAAAACCTCCTCTATTAGGTCAAGGGCAACATTTGTTCACCTTACTTAAAGATCATTAAAATACATCCTTAATCATAACTTGCAGTTCATTACAAATAAAATTGCCTCTGGTTCAATAAAACTAATTAAATGTAAATGGTATTGTTTACTGCTGTATGGATCTTTTGATATAAATCAGCAAGTCACCATTTATTGAAAATTACAGTGACCTCATTGCTGCTAATAAATTTCCGTGATCATTTAAGCCAGAGAAGAATATCCCAGAATATGCACAGTGCAGAAAGACACTATCCCACATATGACTATGAAACCAAGAAACCTAACCTGGGTGTTACAGTTCTTACAGCTCAGCCATCATTAAATGACTTGTTGAAATTTTAATTCTCTGATCACATTAAGTGGTTTTGGAAGACAACAAAATCTGTACTGATCATCTTTGGTGGTGTCATCTGTTCTTTAAGAAAGCTCTAAAGGTTTACCGGTTTATTTATTCTGGGTGTCACTGTGGATAAGGTTACAGTCCTACATTGATGATGGAACTGACAGCCCATGACAACACAAGATACAATCCTTTACATCGGATAACTACAGAAATCAAAATGAGTGACAGTTATGGACACTGTATGTTAACTACATGACTATATTGCTTAGTCTACATCTATGCATGCTCTGTTTCTTTTCCTTTAACTACTACTTTTAATATTAAAAGGAGTGCAATTTCCCAATACTTTTAGGGCGCATGTAGCTGTATCCTTTTTTTTTTTTTACGTGACTCATGACTACTTAGAACTAGTCTTGTTTAACCCATTTATTCAACGAAAGCTTGACTTTTACAAGATTTATGACCTCTATATTAGTAACCTCATATGTTATCCCAGAGGTCAGGGCTGAATCCTTGTTAGTGGCATTAAGAATGTACCTGAGTCCAAATTAAACCCTGTTGCTGAGGGTTAAACATTTCCTGAAAGTTAAGCTTTCTGACTTGGAAAACCCACTTCCTAATTTTGATCCCTTCTCCATTAAGGGGTGGGGGCACTCTCTGTTCTCAAAATCATGAGTAAGCATTTGGAATTGGTTAGTCAAGTGCTTCCCTAAGGACTAGGTCACTGGAGTTGTTGAAGCACAGAATTAAATAAGATTTATCTTGTATATAGGAGGACATGTGTACTTGAAAAAGCTCTCGGACATCTATACTTTTGCTTGCTATTTCAGTGGAGACAGTAGGCAGCAACTGCTACTGTCTCTCATCAATCCTACATAGAGGGTGAAAGATTAAAAAATGCCTTGCAAAAACTTTTACAGAATTACTGATTTCTCTAATGCCTGAATATTTTATGTTCTGTGGACAGCAGGAGACAGTGGCAGTAGGATTAGATCTTAAACAGGCAAAGCTGCAATGACTGCAGCGAGTGTGACTGTAGCAGAGGTGAAAACATGAAGCATCTCCTCAGCCATTTTAGAAGCAGCCCAGCAGGTGGCATTCAAGAATTACTGTAAAACTGAATCAGCCCATCCTCAGCAAAATGCAATTCATTTGCTTACATGCTAACCAGGGAATCATACAATCACAATTTGTGTGTGTGCATGAGCACTGGGGGGTTATACATTAATAAATATATATGACTCACATGAACTTTGGTGGCAACTATAAACTGCAAGGATTTTGAAATATTTCATATAATAGGATTTAGTTAAAAATACACAATTTGAGAGCTTTTAAGTATCTTTGTTTTAAGAAAATCAACTCAGCTGCCCTTCTCCTGACTCAGTTATTTGGTACCATAGATGCTGTTCAGGACTGCAGCATCTCTCTCAGTCACAGACACAATGTGATGTGCAAAACAGAGAGAGGGAGGTTCACTTTCTGCCATTATTCCATTCTCCCACACAAATTACCCTCTAAGGTCATTTAACAAATTTTGGTGATTCCCGTGACAAATTGTCTCCGAGGTATTTGCAGCTCTTGTATTTGCAGCATGGCTGTACTCACATATACCTGATTATGTAAAGTGACCCTACCAAATGAATGCTGTAAACATGGCTCCCATAGTTTCTACAATAGCAGTAACTCCAGAAAGGGTAGATATTCCAAAGAACAAAAATCCTTTGGATTCAAGCTACTGCATATATTTCAAACAAATATGAGTTTCAAACAAATAGCAGCATCACTATAGCTGCACATTATTGGTTTTATTTCAGAAATAAACCTCAGAAATGCATTTACTATTTACTGGGTTAAGCGGCAATACTATTCTTTCACACTAAATAAAAAGCAGAAACTCAAAGTAGCAAATACATCACACTTAAAAAAAAATAAAAACTATATTTTCAGCACAAACTGATGCATATTTTATTCAAAATGGAGTCTCACTGTTTTCAATGTAATTTACTTCTTAGTGAGTGTGCTTATAATTTCAGCCTTAATCTAATTTGTTAATTTCAACTGTGGATTTCATCACACAGGTTAATAGAGCAGACCTTAGTTTATCTTGTTTGAAGGCACACCTGGCTGACTATAGCTGTCAGGTTACAGAAGGTAAATAAGAATGCTCTAAGTTATTTTCTGTTAATGTCACAACTAATTGGAAATAGCCACTGAAGTCCCTACTTTCATTTAGCCAGATGTTTCCAGCTTTATGGTACATACTCTGTATTTCAGGACCAACACACACTGTCGCTAAAATCCAAATTGTTGTCTTAGGCTTGCACATGTCTAGCGGGATTTTAGGTTTTTCCCTTTGAACTCATTCCTCATTTCACCTTAAGAACTGCTTTTGAAATTTCTTCCAATTTCAAAATCATTCAGCTATGAAGCATGGCAGGGATGCTGCCTGAGAAACAAATCAGATATCCCTAGGATAACATGTAACAACTTGTACAGTTTGAAATTAAAATATTTATATTCTACTCATTCCATGCTTGAGGTGCCTTACAACCATAATTATGAACAGCCACTATTTATAAAAACAAAACAATACAAGTAAGCAAACCATTAGAAAACAACAGCTTGTATATACCAATTCTACATTTTCTCTTTGAAAGACCACCTTTCAATAAATACTGTAAGCATGTTTAATACACTGACAATATTAAAACAATAATTCTTGTCATATTTCCTTAAGCACCACTTTAAATTTAATTACGCAGCCATACAGTAACAGAGAATATAATTAGTGGGTCTCCAGTAAATGCTGCTACTCCAACTTTAGTGTCTTCTGATTTTATATATACTTACTGTTTACGGAAAGTCAGTGTTATGCACATACAATTTTTTGATCTGGAAATTTTAAACACAACTTCTTCATAACATGTATCTGCATAAGGCACAGTGAAATAAGTGAAATGTATAACTACAATGCTTACCCCTAAAGCTGGCAATCTCTGTGTGCAACTAACAGCAACTTTTAGTTTCCAGTCTGTTTCACCATCTAGCTGATCAGTTCGGATAAAACATGAACCTTAAAAATGCAAAAGAAACAAAAACATGACAGATGTTTTAGATCCCATTAAAATGGAAATGGACATAAACTATGGAAGCGTTGCTTTTGAAATGTCTTACAACAATGTTCTTAATTCTAGTAGGGCACAGCGAAACAAACAGGAAGATTCCTATAGACACAGTGCAAGAGCCAAAGGCATGTGTATGCAAAGTTTTTCTTGAGTTTCCTGAACCTTTTTAAACTTCACAAAATTAACATTTTAGGATTCTCACATCTGACTTGCCTTGGTAGCCAGCAAAACTATATGGCTTCCCCTGCTCTTCCTTCAACTCAAGAGAGAGGGGCAACGTGTTGTCCCTGCAGTTGTGCTAGACCACGCATCTTCAACCCTTTCAGACCCAGGACCCACTTGAAACCCAAACATGCATTTAGGCACCCATTTCTTAATCTTTTGCCATATATTTGTTTGGTGATAGTGCTCCTGCTATGACCCACCTCAGATCACATCACAACCCACCAGTTGAAGAGCAGTGTGATAGAGAAGCTACTGCCTTCAGAAGTCTACTTCTTGAAGTCACTGCTTTCACACTCCAGTGGCACTATAGGCATGAGCTTACTGCCTTTTTTTCAGAGCTTGTGGTGCTTGCATTCGCACTGGGCTTTTGAAACACTCTGAAGCAGAAGAATCTCTTTGAAGCCTGAGCACTCTGAAGCCCATGGTAAGGTCAAAGACAAACACACTCATCTCTCACTTTGTGCTTTTGTTAATACATAGACTCACTCCTGGTGAACCCATTTGTGGACTCCTGTTTAACTTAGTAGAGAATGTATCAGCCAAGGTTTTTCTAGAAAATCAGTTTTCCAATATAAGGGCCAACCAGCAAAAAAAACTTAAGGGGAAAATTTTCATTCTTTATGTACTAGCTATATATTAAATGAACTAGGGATGACCAGCACAAACTGACTCTGTGTGCTTGCGCAATTGGTTGAGCCACTGGCAGCCACAGGCTAGATCCAGTGGGCTACCAGCTGGTCAATCCTGCTACAAGAAACAGACTATATCAAAAACACAAATCTATTGTGTAATAATCCTAGTAGTCAACTCTAGTTTCATCTTGAAAAATTGCTGCCCAAAATGTGCACTGGCAAAAATCCATCTTCCCTTATGTGGCTTGAATCATTTTACATTGCCAAGTAAATGCTCACTTGTAGCCTGATTCAAGTGTCAGTTTCTCAGAAATAATGGGGAATGATGGAATTAAGAATGGTGTGTTCAAGAACGAGATTAAATCAATACATTTTTGGTGCCATACTCAAAAGTCCCTGATGCAAGTAAAATCTAACTAAACCAGCAATTTAAGACTGAAGGCACCTGAAATTATAACTAACCTAAAGGTGGAATTTTCACACAATACTCTCTCAGAAGAACTTACAGATGCCCAATGTCTACACTATTTTATAAAACATGTAAGAAATATAACTTTTTTTTAAAAAAAAGACACTTTCATAAAGTACTAAATTTCAAACAATGCTATACAAAACTTTGGTTCACAGCTGAAAACTACACATGTCCTAAAAGATGGGCCAAGGTCTGTACAAAATAATTAACTACTTCTGGAAAATATAGTAAGCATTTTTCAGACATAGCTATTGAAATTGAAAACACTGTAAATAAGCATAAGACAACGTGAGAATGCCACACTCCTATAGTACACTCTAATCAACAGTCTATTTTCCATCATACTTTCCCTATACAAGACATTTCATGGTTCTCTTTACCCTTCCTGTCAATGGCTGCTCTCATCCATCAATTTCATTTAGAATTATACTATAGATCAATGCAGTTCAAGACCAGTGTGGCTCCTGTGAATGGTTGACTGCACATATATTCATTTAATAGAGCTCACACTATGACATGTATTGGCCAGCTGCATTTCCTCTCCACTTCAGCAGTTAATTTCATCAATAACTTATCTCATAGTCCGTTTCCCTTTTATCCAGAAAAAGAGACTGCTTTGTGCCAAGTCAGCTTTCAATAGTGATCACTACAGCAAAACCTAAACAATAAAACGTCCTCCTATCCAGGCATTTTGAAATAATTCTTTAGCACTATTGGCAAGACTTTTCAATGTACCAAGACATACTAATTCTTAAGTTTGGATAATAAAGTTCAAAAGGATAAAAATTAAACAGGCAACAGCAAAGAACACATAAGAAATAACTAACTGCAGTTAATTTGAATACTTTATTAATAATTTACATAGGCTGAGTTCACACATGATGTTAAGCCAAACAATGGCTTGGCATGAAGGAGCAAATATGCAGGTTCCTGGGAAAAAGAAGCTCATGGTCATTTTGTCCCTCCTGCAGTTCTGCTGTATTCACATTGCTAGAAGCCAAGCCATGGTTACATTTGAACCTGGGCTCATGGTTTAAGAAACCATGAGCTGTAAGCCATAGAACAAACCTTGACTACATCTCATGATTTGCCTGGAGCTAAACAAAACAAAACAACAAGCCTGGATTCAGATGTAACGCTAAAACAAACCATGGCTTAGCTCACAGAAGCACAGGCAGGCAGGCAAAGAGAAAGAGCAAATATCTTCCCTTTGAGAACTCATGTTTGCTTGTTCTTGCTAAGGCATGGTTTGATAGTGTTATATGCGAACCAGGTCATAGTTTGCATACCGCTTGCCAAACTGAAACTGCACTCATCCACAGCTATGACAAATAAACAATTTCTTAAACTTTAGAAATGAGAGGTGAAAATAATTGTATTTATTTATATTTATACTTATTTCCTTGTTTCTAATCTCATCACCTTATTGGAACCATACTTTCAAACTTTTTTCTATGACTACAAGGGATTAATTTTTAGTTTGATTTTTAACATAAAGGATCCAATACAGAAATAAACTAGATTGGGGGGGGGGGGAATTGAAGTTCCAAACCAATATTTTTTTGACTGTACATCTCTAGATGTCCCGCTTAAATGTTGCATAATTGGTGAAAATTGGAAGATATTAAGACTCTAGCATTAATTGTTGTCTAGTATTGATTTCTTTTGATATCATCAACTATGGCATCCCTCTGAGCTGCTTATCTGGGTTTTGCTTGGGAGAAATGGTATTATGGGAGTCCTTTGTCATCAGTATGCAGATGACACTCAGTTCTATCTATTTTTAAAGACTTATATTCCACTCCTCATTACACTTGATCTTGGGGTGGGTCAAAACAAAATATAACACAATAAAAACAAAAACAAAACAGAATACACTTCAAAAACAGGCACCACCCCTCATCCAAATAAGAATTAACCATCTTCTGAACCCAATCAGTCAAACCCCTCAGTCACTCAGGACTATCTGGGGTTCTCTAACACATCAGAGACCACTATATTTGTCATTAGTACAGTCAATCATTCTACTTTTCAAAGCTCAGAGAGGTTTACATGGGACTTCTGTTTATCTAAGCACTGATGTTATCTGCACACACTTAATAACGTTGCATAATCATTGCGTGCTCCCAGTCCACTCACTAGACCACTGCTACCAATACCAATCTGATCTCTCATCCTCCAGTATTATGCACAGGCTTTGCAAATAAGTTCATCAGTAGCCTGTCTACTAAAACATGCATGAATTTACAAGAGAAAGTCAAGAGTTACATGACAGCCTCTCATTGCTGCTTCCCCTTTACAAAGTTTAATAGATCAAAGACCCATGTTAATAAGACATTGCAAAATGAACCTGCCAAGATTTCCAGTGGTCAGCTGATCTGCCCATGCTGATCAAAAGCAGGTAGGTAGTCTGTGTCAGTGCATTTTCATTCCTCCACTTCACCCTAGCCTACAGTCAGAGACATGGTGCAGCTAGCTAGCCAAGCAGCTTAGTTTACTTCCATCTGATATCCCCCCCAGTGTGTGAACTACAGGAGGAATAAGGAGAACAGATGGCACTGTGGTTTAAACCCTGAGCCTCTTGGGCTTGCTGATTGGAAGGTTGGCAGTTCAAATCTGCACGACAAGGTGAGCTCCCATTGCTCTGTCCCAGCTTCTGCGAACCTAGCAGTTCCAAAGCACACCAGTGCAAGTAAATAAATAGGTACTACTGCAGCAGGAAGGTAAATGGTGTTTCCATGTGCTCTGATTTCCATCACGGTCCTTTATGCGCCAGTAGCAGTTTAGTCATGATGGCTCCCTCGGCCTGAAGCCAGATGTGCACCACAACCCCATAGTCGCCTTTGGCTGGACTTAACCGTCCAGGGGTCCTTTACCTTTACCTTTTACAGGAAGAATTCAAGTCTGCCACTCAACCCAGAAAAATGAGTTATAAACAGGGCTACAAAGCAGCAAAAAGATATTGAGGGAAGAAAATGGAAGAATGGAGAAAAGAGGGTGTAAATAGGAAGCCACCTCCACAAACAGCAGAAATTTCTGTCAAAAATGTTACAGATAGGTAGCCGTGTTGGTCTGCCATAGTCAAAACAAAATAAAAAAAATTCCTTCCAGTAGCACCTTAAAGACCAACTAAGTTAGTTCTTGGTATGAGCTTTCGTGTGCATGCACACTTCTTCAGATACACTGAAACAGAAGTCACCAGACCCTTCTATATAGTGAGAAGGTGGGGAGGGGTATTACTCAGAAGGGTGGTGGGATTAGGTGATTGGCAAGGGGTGACAAAGCCATTTTTCACCTTCTCACCCCTTGCTTTTTCCTGCAAGACCTATTGCAGTCGTTAAGAGTCGTCAACAGGCTCATCACAGCTATCTGCCAATCACCCAATCCCACCACCCTTCTGAGTAATACCCCTCCCCACCTTCTCACTATATAGAAGGGTCTGGTGACTTCTGTTTCAGTGTATCTGAAGAAGTGTGCATGCACACGAAAGCTCATACCAAGAACTAACTTAGTTGGTCTTTAAGGTGCTACTGGAAGGAATTTTTTTATTTTGTTTTGTCAAAAATGTGTCTGTCAAAAAATGCTTGTGGATGTAGAGATAGGTAGCATAATGCTCTGCCCCTTCCCTCTGGCCAATCTTGCCATGACTGGGAGGTCTACAAGGGCTGGGATTTTAATCCTGTCAAAAGAAATTATGGATGAGACTTGAGCTGATCCTATACAAGGCGAATTTCTCCCAAAGTGGGATTCAAGGTATATGCTGGTCACCCTTCAAGTTGAAGGAGTCTTTTCCATATTTGCATATTTTATGCTTTCCCTGGAGTAGTCTTTCAGATGATATTTCTACACTAGCCTTGTCATATTAAGAAAATAAAAGTCAAATCCTTAGGAGATACCAGCCCATTCCACTTTCAGAATTTTTATCTTAAAGCAGGACTGACCATCCAGTTTTTGCTAAATATAGAATTATTTAGTATTAGCTGGGTAAATCATTTGACTCGGGAATTAATGCTCAAGGCAGGATGTATAAGAAATAAAGAACATCTTATGAAAAACAGAAAGTTGCAAGCATTATTTTTATTAAGAACTCACAGATAGGATACACTGTTAAATATTAATAAGAATAAATGATTTGCTGAGACAAAAGCTGAATATTTTGGAAAACTTCAATTAATAATTTTGCAATATTACAAACTAGCTGCAAATAAACACAAAAAGAGCTGAATATATATGTAAAACTTCAATTAAAATAGAGGGGGGCAACCCTAAACTAGATAAATAGTTGTTTTGTCTTGTGTTGTACCTAAGGTAAAATTATGTACCTAGGGTAAAATTATGCTCTCATTTTCTCTTTGTATTAAAGCTATAACCATGATGCTTTAAATCAATTATTCAGAAAGCCTCAAATTTTCAACATGATGCAACTGAGTAAGATTTGATTTACTTTTTTTTTAAAGAATGAGATTATGCTAACATGTTCTCCTTTTTGCCACCGTGCAGCTAAGGCTGTATAAATAGAAGCTATTCTGTCTGTATTCTCTCTCAAGTGTTGTGTCTGATAAATTTTTCACAAATGAGAACATTAGCTACAACTAATGCCAGTTAAGCCTCACCAAAACTGAATTATTAAATCTTCTTGCCTATATCCTGTTACAGACTTCTTATGAATACTTGATTTTATTTTGTATAATTGACAAGACTTGTCAGGAAAGGGTGGTTTTAATGGCAATCAAATTAAGATCAACTGGTATAAGTGTCACAATGAAGAGTCTGTGTCAAGTGCTGAAGAATTAATTGATGGGTTATTGAGAAACAAGGCATGTGAAGCTGTCATAAAGTGTTGTAATATTAGCAACCTGCTTGCTATGAGTCAGAAACTAAGAGCCCGGGGTTTTATGTCTACACAGAACAAAAGTTTATTTTAAATCATTTATATCACTATATTGCAGGAACATTTTAAGCAGCTGACAAGCTGAAGAGCACCACTGAGTTGACATGTTGGGGGTACAGAGCTTCATTTACTATATTCAGAAGAAAAGTTCAGCCTTGATAGCTTACGGAAAAAGGAACTGTAATATATGACAAATATTTATGCCATAATGTTGTCACACTTGGGACACAGGGAAAAACATATTGACATTTATAAGAGATTGATGAAAATTAGTTCTAAAGCATTAATTTTTCCTAATACCACTGAAAGAACTATGTTCACTCAGGAGATATTTGATCTGAATTAAGAAACTGATGAAGCAATTGATTAATTGGAATTTAAGCCATCAGTCACTGGATCCATCAACAGAATCATTTACATTCTAAACAATCAGCTTATGGTCCAATAGGATACCATGTATTAATACACAGTCAATATGATACCCCTGAACTCATCACAATTCCTTATTGACAAGCACACAGATGCTTTTAATCCAAGCTTGATCACGCTGCATATATTTTAGGGGTCTTATATTGACTCTGTACGTTTTAGGAATTTTTATTTTATTAAATACATTACAGAATTATTTTGCATTCACTGAGCACCATCCAGAGAAAAGGAGATATTTAAAGCAGCTGCCCACGTTCTTAAATTCTAATTATACAATTTATATCCTCTTTAGAAGAAGAAGCACATCCCAAACCTTCCTTTTCTTGAAACATTTAAAAAATCAAAAGGGTTAAAGCAAGCAAAATCATCCTGCGCAAGCAACGAATTCATTTTGAAATTATATCCCATTTTTGAGAATCACTGAAAACAGGACAATTGTGATAGACATAATACTAGTACAAGTACAAGTACAAGTACATAATACTAACTAGTTTAAATTTATATACTGGAACTAATCAGAATTGGAAGGCACCATGAGGGTCATCTAGTCCAACCCCCTGCAAAGTAGGAATCTTTCATCCAATGTGGGGCTTAAACCCACAACCCTGAAATTAAGAGTCTTGTGCTCTACGATCTGAGCTATCCCTCCTCTTGGTGGCAGCATGGACTTGGATAGCTTGGCACTGGAAGATTTCCAAGGACTTACACTAAAATAAATTTATAACCAAGTATGGGAAATAGCCCTTGTAGAGAAGGTGAGTCAGCAGTTATGAATGGCAAGAGGGCAGGAAGGAATGGACGCTAATACAGCAGACTGGAGGAGCTTGATAACCTACACCAAGAAGGAAGATATTGGGCAACATCATTTCAGAATATCTGGCCGCTGCCACTAATATGGTTTTTGTGTGTAGAACTAAGTAAATAAATACATAAGAAATGGGAAATATATGCATTCTTGTTACATGAAAGCTGAAATCCTAAGTGTACTTACTAGGAAGTAAGTACCACTGAACTCTGTGAGATTTAACTGAGTAAATTTTAGGATTGTACTGTAAATCTCACTAACTGTTGCCAACAGTATTTCAGAATATCTGGCCTCTATTATTCTTTCAGTCTAGATTTAACCCGCCATTTTATTTACTTTCCTACCCTCAAAATGGTTTGTAACTGTTTTTATCTCTGTGACCACTACTGCCACATGATCTCTAGAGGCAATACTTGACATATTGTTACCTGGTGATGCTGCAGCCCAAACCTAGAAACCTTTGTGTGCACAATGTGCAGTATACCACAGACCAATGACTCTCCCTGTATAGTCCCCAGATAATTTTGTGATGGCCAACACTATATTAATAACTGCTTTATGTGAGGCTCTTAAACCAGGTGTATGCCCACATGATTCCTTTAGTTCATACAAACCTACTTTACTACTGAGATGAGTTGATTCTTAGCACTCATGTGCAGCACATACATTCACCTGAATAATAATAATAATAATAATAATAATAATAATAATAATTTTTTATTTATACCCCGCCCTCCCCAGCCATGGCCGGGCTCAGAGTGGCTTACAAGCAATAATAAAAACAAGATGAATGATTACAACTTAAGAAATAAAATACAACATTAAATTAATGGAACATTAAAATATTAAAATGTAGCCTCATCGCAGGAGGAGAAGGAAAAGAAAAAAGAAAGAGAGGGAGGGAGGGAGGGAGGGAATCAAATTGGCTCCAAGCCAAAGGCCAGGCAGAACAACTCTGTCTTACAGGCCCTGCGGAAAGAAATCAGATCCTGCAGGGCCCTGGTCTCATGAGGCAGAGCGTTCCACCAGGCCGGAGCCAGAGTTGAAAAGGCCCTGGCTCTGGTTGAAGCCAATCCAACTTCCTTAGGGCCTGGGACCACTAGGGTGTTGTTATTTATGGACCTTGAGGCTCTCCGTGGGGCATACCAGGAGAGGCGGTCCCATAGGTACGAGGGTCCTAGGCCGTGAAGGGCTTTAAAGGTCAAAAGCAGCACCTTAAATCTGACCCTGTACTCCACCCGGAGCCAGTGCAGCTTGAAAAGCACTGGGTGAATATGCTCCCATGGCAGAGACCCCGTGAGGAGCCTCGCTGCAGCATTCTGTACCCGCTGGAGTTTCTGGGACAGCTTCAAGGGCAGCCCTGCGTAGAGCGAATTACAGTAGTCAAGCCTGGAGATGACCGTCGCATGGATCACTGTGGCCAGGTCGGGGCGGGAAAGGTAAGGGACCAACTGCTTGATGCGGTGAAGGTGGAAAAATGTTGCCTTGGCTGTTGCTGTAACTTGCGCCTCCATGGAAAGGGAGGCGTCAAGGATTACACCCAAACTCTTAACGGAAGGCAATGGCACTAAATGGGCCCCTGCAAGAGAAGGGAGTTGGTCCTTCATCCCCATGCCATCCCGACCTAGCCATAGGACCTCTGTCTTCGAAGGATTTAGTTTCAATCGGCTCCCACGAAACCATCCAGCCACAGCTTCCAAGCATCTGGTCAGTGTGTTCGGGGCCAAGTCGGTGTGGCCATCCATCAGCAGATAGAGCTGAGTGTCATCAGCATATTGGTGACAGCCCAGCCCAAAGCTCCGGATAATCTGGGCAAGGGGGCGCATAAAGATGTTAAAAAGCATCGGGGAGAGAATTGCGCCCTGCAGCACTCCACACACCAAGGAGTGGCGCGACGACATTTCCCTCCCTAGTGCCCCCTCTGTCCCCGACCAGAGATAAAAGAGCACAACCAGTTATAGGCTATGCCCTGTATCCCCACGTCTGCGAGGCAGTGGTCCAGAAGATCATGATCAACCATGTCAAAGGATGCTGACAAATCTAAAAGGATCAGCAGTCCTGACCCGCCTCGATTCAGTTGTCTACGGAGATCATCTGTTAGGGCAACCAGAGCTGTCTCCGTCCCAAAACCAGGACGGAAACCGGACTGAAATGGATCTAATGCCGATGTTTCCTCCAGAAACCTACCAAGCTGTTCAGCAACCGCTCTCTCAATTACCTTACCCAGGTATGGAAGATTTGAAACTGGGCGGTAAAGTACATATAAAGTACATTAACAACTTTAATGATTCTTAGACCACCGCTACCAGTAATAATTTGCCTTAACAAAGCACTAAACAAAACTCCACTTTAAAGACATGTAATATGTGAGTAAAAGCAAAGATTGAACCGTCTCGAGCAATTTGGAGGCCTCTCAAGGGAAGAAGAGGAGGCAGCCGTATTGTATTAATGGAAGTCTGTTCTGTTCACAAATGGACATCACTGGATTCCGACTTTCCCCTCCTCTCTCTGTGCCCTTTCCGAATCTGCTCCGGGGGTTGGGGGAACCCCTCCGGAACAAATTTAGGGGATGTGCAAGCAGAAGAGAGGGGGGAAAGTTCCATTATGCAAGTTGAACTCATTGTACTAACAAAATGATTTAGCTGTATTTCACCCATACTTATTAAGTAATACACAGCATTCATTTAGCACTGACACCCTGGGCTTCTTTGGGCGGAAGGGCTGAATATAAATTTAATAAATAATAGATACAGTGGTGCCTCGCAAGACGAAATTAATCCGTTCCGTGAGGCTCTTCGTATAGCGGTTTTTTCGTCTTGCGAAGCAAGCCGATTGACAGCTTAGCGGATTAGCGCTATTAGCGATTTAGCGGCTTTTAGCGGATCAGCTGTTAAGCAGCTTAGTGGCTTAGGAAAAGGGGGGGGGGGAACCCGCAGGAACTCGCAAGACATTTCGTCTTGCGAAGCAAGCCCATAGGGAAATTCGTTTTGCGAAGCGCCTCCAAAACGGAAAACCCTTTCGTCTAGCGGGTTTTCCGTCTTGCGAGGCGTTCGTCTTGCAGGGCACCACTGTATAGTGTTTCAGCATTCAAACCATTGTATATATAGGTTGGTATTTAAGTGGAAGGTGTGATGTTCTACACAGAGTTCAGTTCCGCCTTAACAGTGGAAGTCCCTGCATTGCCAAAATACCCCTCCCCACCCCTGCCCCTCGCCCCCCGCAAAAAAAGGTCAAGGGCCCTCAGGTCCAGTAAATACCTAATAAAGTGCCAGCAGCAGTCAAAAAAAATGCACACCTCGGCATTCTGGCCCTTATTCTTGTGTAAATCTTGCAACATCACTAGAATGTGGGTGAAAGACACCCCCATATTGCAGCTGAAGGGCTGAGCCTGATAAAAATTAACTTGCCTAATACCACCTTGCAATTCATAACAGGGGCAAGCTTTAAACCAAGGATTGTTTTTCCTTTTCAGCTCAGTCTTGGCCACTACACTACATCAGCTCTTTAAGTATTAGCATATTAAGTATACTATTAGTATACTTTGTATTAATGCTATTATTCCACTTGAGTTTATGTATAAAATAGGTGGAACACATAAAAGCGATATTATTCAGTGGCTTGAGATAGGTGTCAAAACATTGCTAGCCTGAGTTAAATCAAATGTTAAAACTGGAATAGGAGCTGAGATACGGGAACAGATTAAAGTAGTTTGGACAGATTGTTGGCAGTCACTCATGCCCTGAAGATAAAAGTTTATTTGGCCGTATGTGCAAAACTTCACTATAGTCATTTGTCATTCTCTGTAGCAATACATTTCCCAAACTTTCTTTCGTTTCAAGACAGGTAGGTTTTAAAATGTATGGTTTCTAAACATAATAGATATTTCCAGAACACGTGCCACAACTATTACAGCCTTATTATTCTGTAGCAGTGCTTAGAAAGAGATAGGAGGTGACACCTGAGTTGAACAGCTGAATTCCAAAGTGATACCACATTTTCTGTGCAATTTCAGAGGTTCAAAGTGTCAAACATCCTTGTGCAAAAAGCCACAAAACACTTATCTGTAATTAATTATAATGTATAAATGCACAAAACAACTAAGTAACAGTTTTAATGAAATGTAACAGCTCTTCTTTCAGGTTACCTGCTACAGTATTTAACATAATTCTGTAATTTCTACAAAACATTGGAGGCATAGCCAGTAATATAAATTCAGCACTGCCGTTAATTTGAGAAGGCATATCTAAGAAGACTTAACTAACTACCCAGAATATATAAAAAGCAAAAGTAGTTATGTTGGTCCATAACAACCCCCACCCCCCAGCACCACAATCCACAGGTGAACAATATCATACAGCTACCTGTTAAGTGAATAAACACAGGAACACACTCACCACCTCCTCCTCCAGCGCAGTCATGGTGAGGAGGAAGTATGCAAGCTTCAGCTTCCACTTTGAATTCTACTAAATTCTACCATAATTTTTTATTCTTTTTAATTTTTGTAGAATCACTTTTAATTATACCAAAATTAACCAGTTTGTCGGTTTTGATGACGCCTGCTTAAAAAAAATATATGTTTAGGCAATGCAATTTTAACATTTAAAAATTGCTGATTTTAGTCATATTTTGATAACTTTTATGTCAAAATGTTTTAAGGTTTGATTTGATCTGTATTTTAAATGAGTATCTTATTGCACTTTGTGCAAACTTCATAGAGATTTTTGTCAATTAAGCAGGGTCTAAATCTTGGTTAAATAAAAATAAATAAAATAATGATGCAACAATGTGTGGTTAACTGAAAGCTTCTAAACTACTCCTCGCAGCTGTACTAGAAGAGAGGGGTGGGATGAGCATTATTAGCCAAGGTTAATTAACTATGGCTCAGCATGACATCTAAACACAGCTACTATATGAATTTATCACATCAATGTAATATACCAACAGTGTAATCTTATGTATATTTACTCAGAAGTAAGTGCCATTGATTTTAACGGGGTTACTCCCTAGGAAGCGTTAGGACTGAAGTGTAAGACTAGAATTCAGAGCACTACAAACTAAATGAGCAATATCTGTTGCACAGCTCCACAAGTAAACAACCAGCTTTTGTATAATCTGTATGCACTAGAGATGGAGGAAATGACAAAAGAGTCCCAAGCTAAGCCGATGGACAAGATTGCCAACTACCAGGGCACACGCCAATTCCTGCTGGGAAACCACCACAGTAGTAGAGCTAAAACAGAGGCCTGGCTCTATTGCCAAGATGAAGGAGACATCAGCTCCTACCAGGAAGAGACAGGGAGTGTGGTCAAGCAGAGTTCCAACAAAGCCTGTAGCCACTAGTTCAGGGGTCAGCAAACTTTTTCAGGCCAGATTTAGAAGCAGATTGGGCCGGCCTCTAGGCTTCAGTTTGCCTACCCATGCACTAGTTCATAAGCCAGCCAGTCACCAACAATGAGCATCAGCTCTCAAACAACATGGGTTTGGGGGGGGGGGGAGAGATGATAATGGCCTCACAGGCCCTTCCATCTTAAATATAAGAAAAAAAGCTAGCATCCAAAGAGTGGATGTGGTAACTCCACCCCACCACATGTAGCTAAATTGTGCATTGTCTGTGATAGGGGTTACATATCAGTTCACGGAAGACTACATGGGCATGCAGTTTTATTTTCTCCCTGCCAGGTTTGCTGCCTTGTACAAAAGACATAGCTTTTACACAAATAGAATCATGATCCTCTCTAAAGCTTTTTATTTTAGATCAGGTGTTCCTATCTACTTAAAAAAGAAAAGAAAAAAAGCAGAACTACAGAATCAATCCAAGAGGATCCATTTGAAAACAGCAATAATATAAACTTTCAGTTACTATAATCACTAGTGTATATCCTTCACAAAGCATCCACAGAACAATACCAGAAAATATCAACATACCTGTTTTTTCTGAAGTTCTCAGAAACACCATGTCAGATGGAATTCGCTGATTCTGTTGGGGGGGGGGAAGTACAGCATGTTTGTTACATATATGTGTGTGTATATATACAGAGAGGGGGGCATTTAATTCTAAGAGTTGAATCCCATATAGTCATTTTGTTCATGGAACAGAATTACCCCCCCCCCTCTGTGTACCCCTGAACCCACCCAAATCTGCTCCAGAAACATAATGACTTGGTTTCCAACAAATACATTCTTTATTTATACAAACTAGTAATATTTCAATAAGCAGCAGTTCTTTAAATGAAGTACTTATTTATTTATTTATTTATTTATGTGCAACACAAGAAAAGTTTGGGGGCCAAAGGGATGTGAGTGTGCTTACACAAATCCCTTTGCCTCTAAAGCCATCACTGGGTCCGGCACTAGGATGATTTGAAGCAAACAACTGTAGCTCAGTAACCATCTGACAATCACACTTCTAACCTGGATGGCTGGGGGATAGCACTTGGGCATTAATTTTTACTGCTCTCTCTCTCTCTCTCTCTCTCTCTCTCTCTCTCTCTGTGTGTGTGTGTGTGTGTGTAATATTAGCAAACTCAAACCATCACTTTATGGTCTACATATCCCTTAAAAATTATGTCAATTGTCCCCAATGGTGTTTCAATTCTCTTCCCCTTCTTTTCATTTTTTAAAACTATGTTTAACTTGCTAAATTCTCAAAATGCTAAAGCTAACGGGTTGATTTTGTCCTTAGCAAATAGGATAAAGGCACCACTAGCATTTTGCCCATATCACAAGATCCACAGTTACAAATAGAAGACATTAAGTACAGTAAACATCAAAACAGCAGCACTAGTTTATGCTATCACTTTTCCTCCAACAGCCTTTAAGAATCAGGCATTTTAGACTGAGAACCCCCTCTGCACAGTGTCTTTGATCTCTGATCAAATAAATAGCCTTGCATTGCTGCTGTAAAGTATGTGTGTACACACACACACACACACACACACACAAACACAAAATGATGGGAAATGCAAACCTTTAGCGTTCTACAGAGAAATAACAGAAGAGCCTATTCCAACATCTAAGAAAAGCAAATGGCATGAGAATGAGTGTAGAATCTCATTTCGATCTGTCAGAATTTTTTAAAAAAATGCTGAAATTTTATTGCATATTCTAAAACCGCCCAGATCCTTCCTATGTTGAGCAAAAAGTATTTTTATATAGTAAGGTGGAAAGAGAGGGTACAGAAAAAATATAAATCTTACTGAAGAACATGAACTATATTGTATATTCAATACTTGTGAACCTACTATCTGCAAAACTGAGAGGAGAGGCAAAAGACAACTTCAGAAGTCAATAAATCATTCCTTAAATGACAAACATAAAATCAGATGTGCTGTCTTTATATAGATTAACTATACATCTTTACAACTTCTCTTTTAATGTTGACATAAACCTTTTAGTCACATCTCAGGTTACTAGCGTTATCCTTTAAAACTGTTGCCCGTTAACAAGCTGAAGCTTTGACAAAAACGCAGCTCTCTCACACACCACCAGACATAATTAATCTTACCATCCTCATTACAATGGCAGGATACCAATAAAAACAAGTTCTCATATTTGTCAGTTATGAGTTCCAATTATTTGTCTTTGTAACAAAAGTAAATATTTAATATTATAAAATCCTTCATACTGACAACAACGGTTGAAAAATATCTACTTTAGATTTGCTAAAATGAAATAAACAAAATAAGCCCTACAATTTACTCCAATTAATTATTTGGGAGCATATCCAGCTGCAACATTACTGGAGCTATGCAAGTGTGGACCCAATCGCCCTGATCATCCTTGGACAGGAGATCATTGCAAGTTTTATGTAACAACAAGGCATTATCAAGATTTTAAATGTGTTCTCTTGTATCCTTTGTTCAGGGTTATGACTGGATGAATCCCAAACTGGAATTAAGATTGCCAGAAGAAATATCAACAACCTCAGATATGCGGATGACACAACCTTGATGGCAGAAAGTGAGGAGGAATTAAAGAACCTTTTAATGAGGGTAAAAGAAGAGAGAGCAAAATATGGTCTGAAGCTCAACATCAAAAAAACGAAGATCATGGCCACTGGTCCCATCACCTCCTGGCACATAGAATGGGAAGAAATGGAGGCAGTGAGAGATTTTACTTTCTTGGGCTCCATGATCAGTGCAGATGGTGACAGCAGCCACGAAATTAAAAGACGCCTGCTTCTTGGGAGAAAAGCAATGATAAACCTAGACAGCATCTTACAAAACAGAGACATCACCTTGCCAACAAAGGTCCGTATAGTGAAAGCTATGGTTTTCCCAGTAGTGATGTATGGAAGTGAGAGCTGGACCATAAAGAAGGCTGACTGCCGAAGAATTGATGCTTTTGAATTATGGTGCTGGAGGAGACTCTGGAGAGTCCCATGGACCTATCCATTCTGAAGGAAATCAGCCCTCAGTGCTCATTGGAAGGACAGATCCTGAAGCTGAGGCTCCAATACTTTGGCCACCTCATGAGAAGAGAAGATTCCCTGGAAAAGACCCTGATGTTGGGAAAGATGGAGGGCGCAAGGAGAAGGGGACAGCAGAGGATGAGATGGTGGGACAGTGTTCTCGAAGCTACCAACATGAGTTTGACCAAACTGCAGGAGGCAGTGGAAGACAGGAGTGCCTGGCGTGCTCTGGTCCATGGGGTCACGAAGAGTCGGACATGACTAAACGACTAAACAACTACAACAATGGGTGACATCCAGCAGTGCCTGTTTGACTGCAATGGGCTTCTGACTGTGCAACAGGACTTTCTCTTTTTCTTTTTCCCCCTTGAGCCTCACTGTGCACCTTAAAAAGCTGATCTGGAAGGTTGGCGTACCTTCCAGAGCAGATGGGGGGCAGGCTGCTGACATAGCATTAGATAATGCCCATTAACTACCTATTCAGCTTGAAACCTGCTCTGTGGCAGGAAATCATACAAAAAGCAAAAACTTTAAGAGCTTTTATCTGTAGTGTGTGTGTGTCCCCAAACTAAAAAATATTTTAAAGTACCAACCTTTTCCACTATGATGAGATCGCCAACTTGAATGTCTGAGCTTTTAACTTGCACTTTACCTTTAAATAAATAAAAAACAAGTCAACATAAGCAATAATCAAGAAATCATAGACACATTTTACTCCTATGCTGACTTTTGTGGGAGTTTTTTATCAAACAAATGTTTTTAAAAACCATTAAGAAGCTTACTTAAATACAACTAGCTTTAAAATAACTGTAACATCAATATAGAATTAAATCTCTGGGAGAAATTTTGGAAGAATGATTTGAAATTTACTGCACCCTATACACTGAAAGAGAACTATATGAAAATGATTCATAGATAGCATTTAACTCAGAGTCGATTGGCTAAAATGTACAAAATCGGAATCAGATTTGTGTTGGAAATGTAAAGAAGTAGAAGGAACATTTTTTCATATGTGGTGGGCAAGCACATATTGGGAAATGATATATAATGAGATGAAAAAATGTTCAAAACAAAATTCCCCCCCCCTAAAAAAGAGCCTTCATGGGCCATATTTGACAGGTAAAGGTAAAGGGACCCCTGACCAATAGGTCCAGTCATGACTGACTCTGGGGTTGCGGTGCTCATCTCGCTTTATTGGCCGAGGGAGCCGGCGTACAGCTACCAGGTCATGTGGCCAGCATGACTAAGCCGCTTCTGGCGAACCAGAGCAGTGCACGGAAACGCCGTTTACCTTCCCGCCAGAGTGGTACCTATTTATCTACTTGCACTCTGACGTGCTTTTGAACTGCTAGGTGGGCAGGAGAAGGGACAGAGCAACGGGAGCTCACTCCGTTGCGGGGATTCGAACCGCCGACCTTCTGATCGGCAAGTCCCACAGCACCACCCGTGTCCCTATTTGACAGGTAGGCCCAAATAAATTATGATGTCAAGTAGAACCAATCTTACCCAAAAGCAACATTTGGTGCCAAACGCAAACCCAAACAACTAAACCCACTGATTTCCAGCAAAAGCAGTTCCACTTGGGAATTCTGACGGAACAGTGAGATGAAAAACCAATCTGGCACTTGAAATTAATTTTCTTCTGCAAAAAAGCAGTTCTTGGTTGGTGCAATGGCCATTAACACCAAGAAAACATACACTTATTCTTCAATATTAATGAAGATAAATTATAGTAAACATAGCATTACTCTGAGTGTCACGGGAAAGGCAGGTGAGTTAAACATTTAAATGAGAAACACTTATTAATACCTATTAATATGGGAAGTCTTGAAATTCATCCTCCTATCTGAAAACCTAAATTTGGCATCCAGAATACAGCTGACTCCCGAACGTATCTCAGATACTATTTATTCCCAATCATCCTGTGAACATCTTGCATGTCTGCAACCTTTGCTTGAAAACTACAAAGTATCATGCATGTATCCCAATTCTAAATACTTGTGTTTTTACTGAATAAGTACCATAGTGGGTAGACCCCATCTCCACTTCTGTGAAGTATTGCTCATTGTGGGGGGATAGCACTTAATGCCTCGTGATGTTGGTCTCTTGATTTATTCTCAGAATATGCCTTCCTGCCCCAAAATTCTAATTTCTCACAACACGGTAAGAGTTGTAGTTATGAGAGTGAGACTTCTGTTTTACTAAAAAGCTTCGGTAAAATCATGTATTATCAGACTGCTGCTCTGAAGTACAGAATGTGTAAATGTTACAGATAGGTAGCCGTGTTGGTCTGCCATAGTCAAAACAAAATAAAAAAATTCCTTCCAGTAGCACCTTAAAGACCAATTAAGTTAGTTCTTGGTATGAGCTTTCGTGTGCATGCACACTTCTTCAGATACTGAATGTGCAAATTTAGAATGTGTAAATTTATCCTTCATGGCATAGTGCACTTTTTTATGAATGCGGTAGCAGGGACAGTTGTTTCCAATGCAAATGTACAAATTCAGGTAAGTTTTACCCTACACCCACTTGTTTGCAAGGGGGCTAGTAGAACATACTTGAGCAATAAAAACGATAATTTAAAACCTTAAGATGTCTATAAACAATTCTCCTTTGACTATTAGAACCAGTAGTCATTTGATAACATTTCAGAAAACATACAAATTATATAATATTACAACTTTGGAAAGACAATTTGAGAAAAACATCAAATGCTATTCATTGAATAAATTATTTTTGCAAACTATTTTTTCCTTCTAAACACATCTCACTAGCTAAAAACACTCTTCACCATCTGTGTAATTGCCAATAAAAAAGTCCAAAGCTGTCAGAAGTGACTGCATATCGAAGCTTTATAGTCCACCAAGGCGCAAGCCTTTGCCTAAAGCCGTATTGTGGAACTAGAACACAATTAAGTGTCTATCATAATTCATTACACTTGAATGGCTCAAGAAGATTGCGGTGGAGTTAAATAAATATAATCCTAGTCTATGAATGCCAACAAAAGATGTCCACAAACAAGGTAAGCAAAATTATGCAAATGCTGTAGTAGACAGAATGTTAAGCCTCCTTTCAACATTTCTCTTCAAGATACTGTCTCTGTTTTGGTTAGTTAACCTGGTTCAAGTAAATAAATAAAAAATCCAAAAATGTGCTTATCGTCAAAAAAGCTAAACCTCCGGTTGTTTTCGAATCTGCATCCTGTCCTTCCAGCTCACAACAAAATTATCAAGAAGGTTCACATAAAAAGAAGATGACAATTTTCTAAAACAAGCTGTTATATTCATGCAAAGCTTTGAAATTTTGGGTCAAGAAATTGAAGCAATGGGAAATCAATAGAGGAATTAGGACAGGAGCAAATAGAAAGCAGTAATTGGTGATAAACTGACCAGGTACTGAAGAATAATAAACCTACAAAGTGCTCTTAGCCAAGAAACGTCAGTAACTGTGACAACTGTCAAATTTTAGAGACACAAAAGCATAGTGTCACCCAGAGGGGGAGATATTAATAGTCATGCCATTGTAGCAAGGGTATTCCAGTCCAAATGATTTTGGAATCTAGGACACTCATTTTGCAGGTTTAGTAAATAACCATACAATTGATCCCAGAATAATGGATCACATGAGTGTAAACTCTTGGGTGGGATATACCATATATACTTGAGTATAAGCCAACCCGAATATAAGCCGAGGCACCTAATTTTACCACAAAAGACTGGGAAAACTTATTGACTCAAGCATAAGCGGGTTCACCACACCACAAACCTGGTGGTGGTGGCAGCAGCAGAGGAAGAACAAGCAGCCCAAAAGGGCTGCTTTCAGGCTGCTCGTTCCTCCGCCGCCAACAGCGGCAAAGGCAGAGAAGGAGGAAAGAGCAGCCCGAAAGGACCCTCACTCGAGTATAAGCTGAGCGGGGCTTTTTCAGCATAAAAAATGTGCTGGAAAAAGTCAGCTTATACTTGAGTACATACGGTATGTACCTGTCAGTAATGGTGGCTGTACTTCCATTTTAATCAGAAAAGCCATGGCAACAGTACTAAGACTGTTCAAAGAAGTTACTGTACTGCTTAATGCTGTAACTATTAAAATAGCTATATTGATCTATGATTCTTTGTGAGACCTATAGCTGGTACAGCATATACTAAATGCCCATTAATTACAATACTACCTATACGATGTGGGGGAATGTTGGAGTTTCATATTAAAGACAGCCACAAGGAGCACCTTCCAACATACAAACTGCCCCTGCAATAGCTGCATTCCAACATAACAATAAGCGGAGAACCTTGATTTAATAAACCATCCTGTATATGAGCTGATGCACCTGGTCCAATCACACCCACTTTGATCTTCCCTTCATGCAAATGAATATACAAACCACAAAGAGAATAGCTTAGCATTATGTCTGAACTGGAATAAATGACTTGTTTCACCATGAAAAGCCATGAGAACTAGCCAGCCTTAAACCAAGAGTTGCTTGTTTATGAATCTTAACTTTTTAAGGAGAAACAAACCACAATCCTGGGTTTGGACATAATGTTAAGCTACTCCCTTCCTTGTTTGCTTACCTGCTTGTGCAACCAGGAGTGATAAGGCTGTGTGTACAAGCAAGCAGCTAATACACAGTAAGGTCTATAAAGCCAAGTTTCTTGGCTCATTGGTACATGCGAACATGGTCACTGAGGAAATGCTGTCCGTGATACATCTGTCCTAGGTCAGACAGACATCACTAGACTTCACCCGATACCCTTAATAAGAACAGCGTGCACACAAATGAGCTGGGAATTGGGAAAACATACTTCTGCTGGTTTTCTCCAGAAACATGATTGCAGGATGGAACTCTCATCATCAACAAACCTGCTCAGTTCAGGCACAACAAAAGCACAAAGGGAGTGGGGACATAAATTTAATAACTAATAACAATAAATAATAACAATATGCATAAGGGACTGATTGGGGGGTAGAGGAGAAGAGAACTTGCAAGTGTCTAGGCAAGGAGCAGAGAGGAGAAAATACTCTCTCTTCCAAGGATGGCATAAGTAGAGGACTATAAAACATGAATTCCTGGCATTGCCTTTTCAGAACTAAGGCATGAACTTCCCTTGTTATGCATCATGAGGTTATGAAAGTTTATGAAAGTTTTACAAAAGATGCCATTCCTGGGGGAACAAAATTGTTTTTAAACAAGTGTGACCTTCCATTCCTTTGTACTCGTTTGCAGTCATTCTTCCCTCCATCTGCTGTTATTTCAGAACAAAGGGAAAGGGAATGCATCACCATTGCTGAGCCATTGCCAAGGCAACGGGACCAATGCACCCTGCCTTGCCATGCTTTGGTAAGTTGCACTGCTTGCAGTTCTATGTAGCAACTTTCACCCCAAATAAGTTATTGTCATACAGTGCTGCATGTGACTGGTTGGAATAAAAGCGGGGGAGAGGCTGAAAGTAATGTACAACAGATGGACAGATTGCACATTTGGATACATATTTGACTAGGTATCCATAGACACATTCTGCCCCTACTAGTCAAATGAGCACAACTGGGTTGTGTATGAGGGTGTTTTGCAACATGCAGAGAGGGAGAGCAAGCCTACATGAGTGTTCTACCCTGAACTGGCCCATTAGGAGCCACAAAATCTCCTGCAATACTAAACTATCCTTTGTGGAGATCAGAAGGTTTTCATAAAGTGGCAAACTAAACAGTAACATAAAAATGAAGCAAGCCACAATTAAGAGATGATAGAAAATCTCTACATACAGAAAGAATACTCAATACATGGACCCATGAAATAAAGAAAATAAGCAGTATAAGCTTCAACAAAAGGCATCGTTTAATGGAAATTTATAAGCAGAGTTTTAGTTAATAGTATTCATTTTTGTTCCAAAGGCTAGCCATGGATGAATGCATGTGGATGATTTCAATGTATACATAACAGAGGGAAAATGGAATGTTAATTATTGTTATATTAAACACCAAATAAAATTAAAATCTATTCAGCAGTTTTACCAAATATATTGGCTTATTCTTTGAGTAAGATCAACACAAAAGAGAAATGTATGCTGTATTTAACATAACCTTTTGCCTTTGATAGTTTCATCTTTGAAGAATCTAGTGCAGACATCCACAACCTTTGAGTTAAATGCAATCCATGATTCATACATTGTTTATTTCAGGCTATAATGCCAGCATTTTAAAAAGAATTTATACAGCACTCTTTAGAGAATTTTGGCATATGTATTTTATGTGTGATGAACTCATATTCTTATGCCTTATTCAAGTGATAGTGATTAACATATAATTTCCATCAGTTATAGCTAGTGGTAGTCTTGTTAGTTTCCCTCAGTAAAATCTACTAGGCCAGCATAATTTGTGACCCACTACACTGAATGAAGCCCACCAACCATGTATGGCAACCTTCTATTTGCTGCTTGCCTAGGATTACAAACACAGGAGACTGTTAAGCACCAAACAGGCCACAGTATATGCTAATAGGCTGTGTTTTTTTGGTTGGCCATAATTTGGAGGTCTTGTTTAAAGAAATAGTACTTCACACAGACCAGAAAATATGAATGCTATTCATGATTCACAGGGAAAAAAAGTTTGCCAACCTCTTATTGTAAGCTTGCTATATAATTGAGAGTTCATTTCCTTGTCTCGCTGGTAACGACGAAATTCATCAACTGCCTCTCGTAGCACTGTGACAGCCAAAACAAATCCCTGTTTAAAATATAACAAACATTTCCCGAAATGGAAAATATTTCTATTAAAATCCACAGATAAGAAAAGCATGCGCTTTATATTTCATTTTAGTAGGACTGTTTGGAGTTTTGTTGTGTGTTTTCTTCCCTTTTGCCAAGGCCATAGTTATTCCAGAACAGCTGAGGAAAATTTGAGACATAGCCAATGATTTCTGGAAACATTTCCAAAACATGTGATAAAACTATTGAACAGGCTCTCATCACAAGAACAAAATATAGTACCCTCCACTCAAAGCAATATTCAGATAAATCTAAAAGGCAATGGGATGGTTCATATGCAACAACAAACTGTGCGTGTGTAGCTGTGTTAACAGAGCTGATAGGGCCAATGCACACTGGCACCCCACTCTCTCCTTTCCTGGTTCAAGATACATCATACTTTTCCCTTCTGTGCAGCTTCAGTTTGTGCTTGCTCTGCAAATCAGGAGTGAACCCTGGTTTTCAATTCTTATTTAGAGAGCAAGCACAAACCAAAGATGACTTGCTTCAAACCAGGAAAGGAGGAAGGGCATTCCAAGCTCAAGAGAGGGGGAAGCATATGAGCCAAAGGTTCAGGCACATAACACCAAAGCATGGTTTTGATGTTACAGCTGCACCAACCCATGGTCTCCAAGACATGAAGCTGAGGTGCATGATAAAAATAATCAAGCACGCTTACTTTAAAATAAAGGTTGAGATGTAACAAGAGAAGACTAATCTCCTAAACGAGTTTTGCTTTTTGCCTTGAAGGTGCGTAGCTTGACTTTGGTTAAAAATTATAGTGAGTCAAAACTCAGTTATTTAGGAGTAAGTTCCATGGAATCAATTACTTCCAAAAGTGTACTGAAACATTTGTTTTTAGCTGCATATACTAGATCAGATATACCAAACTTTTGGACTATGTGCCACATGTAGACCTTATAGCATTTTTTTCTGGAGTAGTTATAAAAAAGTTTGGCCAATTCCCTTTGAAAATAAAATCAATAACCAATGTTAAATGCAATATCCTGGCTATAGCCAGATACTTCCAATGTTTTTAGAAAGCACAGGTAGAATCGTAGTTCTTAAATTATAGAACATACAAGTTGTAACTTTTTATTATAGATAAAAGTATATTTTTTTTTAAAAAAATGTGCTTACTTTTCCCAGACACACACAGGTCCATTTAACATGAGTCACATTTCTTTTGATCTGACTTGGCTCAGATGTAACACGTCATGATCTGTGAAGTGTTGTTAAGAGACCAGGAGTACCCCTGCAATTCCTCTCCTTTCCTCACAAGATCGTATTCTCCTTTGCTCCTTTCTCATTCAAAATCCCCCACTAACTATGGTTAGTGTTGCACAAAACCATAAGTATCTGAAACTAAATAGACTTTAGCGTCTGGTTCAAAGCCATGTCGTTTGACATTAGCTCTGAAAAGAGAATGGAGATCATTCAAGTGAGAAATGGGAGAAGCATGGAAATACTCCTGATCTCTTAACCATTAAGAAATAGGAAATGTTTCTTCTGCACTGAGCGTCTTTCATGTGTGGTAGAGGCTAGTGTGGTGGAAGAGAGCCACAGAGCTGATCCCCAAAGCTGCTGTCAGGGACTGGGATGGGACAATGGCAGAGATGGGCTTCATGAACACACCAGCAGAGCCAATCCTGTGCTCTTGCCAGCATGTGTGCACAGAACCAACATCACTGCCACTGCTCTTTCCAGGTAAGCTGCCATGCCATCAGTGTTAGGAGACAGTTCTATACAACCACACTGGCCATGTGCACACAAGCTCATAAATGAAATATATATATATATAGTTGGATAGCATTTTTGATTACCAGAGGAGCCCAATAGGTGTAGAGGTAGCCTATTTTCAGCGCTGGTACGAACTGTGAGCAGGAGACTACGAGAAAATAAAGATTCAAGAAAAACTTGAATTGTTCATATAAAACCTAAAAGTGAAAGAAAAAAGAAAAACCAGGAAATGGTGCTTTCAAAAACATTTCCAGTATGCAGAAACTTTTTTTATGTAACAGGAACTTTAATCACAATTATAATCAATAATAGTTTCTTTTCCTTTTTCTGAGTGCTGCTTTCAACATGGCTTGAACTATCTCTACTAACACAGAAAAATCAATCAATAGTAACATGAACATTTAATGATGATGACTATTCCAATATAAAATATTAAATAGAAAATTCATCCATAATATAGGCATTATAGTATCTAGCATTTATTGTAGCACTACAGAATGTTCATTAGACAAAACATGTATTATCTTAGCAATACTTAGCAATACAATAAGCTTATAAGCAGAGTTCAAGAATGTAGAGGAGGGTATCCTTTACAGGAGCCCAGACACTGATAAGGGGCGCCCTGTAATTTAGCAATGGGGGGAGGGTAAGTGTTTGGTGGTTACTAATAGAATCATAGAATTGTAGATAGTCAGCAAGCTTCGCTAAGAATTGTTTTCAGGCTAGATATTTTGTTAAACAAAACTAGCACACGAGGAAGGTTGGGTAACAGTGTGAGCCATAGCATACTTTTATAAGTTTAGAAGTATAATTTCAAAATTAAAAGAGAAGCATTTTTTCATGGCTCATGAAATTGTATGCATGGAATGGGACTGTGGTGGGTATGTAAAGGTAAAGGGACCCCTGACAACTGGGGTTGTGGCGCTCATCTCACTTTACTGGCCGAGGGAGCCGGCGTACAGCTTCCGGGTCATGTGGCCAGCATGACTAAGCCACTTCTGGCGAACCAGAGCAGCACACGGAAACACTGTTTACCTTCCCACCGGAGCGGTACCTATTTATCTACTTGCACTTTGATGTGCTTTCAAACTGCTAGGTTGGCAGTAGCAGGGACCGAGATACAGGATCTCACCCAGTCGCGGGGATTCGAACCGCTGACCTTCTGATCAGCAAGCCCTAGGCTCTGTGGTTTAGACCACAGCGCCACCCACGTCCCAAGTGCTGTGTATGTAGGAGAGGCCAATGCTACTCATCCTCAAAAAATGTTTGAGCTTCTAAAAGATACTTCAGTTATATCTCCATAATACAGATGGGGAACTAACCTGAGAAAACAGTGATTTGATTAATGTTCTCTAAATTCATAGCTAAAGTGAGGCCACTTTTCAATAATAAATGTAATAAAAGAACAACTCCAGTATTGCCTAGCCATTAGCAACAAGAGTAATGAATACAGAAAAGAAAAGTACATAACCTTCCAAAAAGAAAGAGTTATGATATAAGAGAAAACCGTATACATATAATCAAAGTGATACAAAATAGTTGCTCTGGATTGTACTGCACAATAAAATCAGCATAATATAACCTGTCACTCTACTATTATCCCTAGCTACTCTCCCCAAGGGAAAAATGTTAATATTGTAATTTATTTATGTTTAAATACATTTCCTTTTTTAATATGAAAATAAAGAATGTTACCCCAAAGTCTGCATGTGGGTAGAATGCAAACACAGTACATTCAAATGTAAGCTCCAGACAAACCAACGTATTATGGAAATTTCAATACAAGGAAATTCAATTGGTTTAGCAGTTATTACTGATTTACAAGTATGTGTACAAATGCTAAGAGGTACGCTACAGAAATACTGTGTTTATATTTACAATGAAACTTGATTATTCTGTTCTAGAATGTTTAAATTCTTATATAAATTAATCTCAGCAGGGTAACAATATTTCCTCCCTCACCACTAATTAATTTAAAATCCCAGTTAGTATCAATTAATAGCTCAGTAATTTGCATTCATACCAAAGCCAGAATAGGATTCCAACTGTGCAATTACAAAACGCTTTCAAACTATTCCATTTCCTAAGGAAAAGTTTAAGAAAAAATATTCCAAGACTAATAATGCATCTGGACTATGCTGTGCCAACAGGTGTTCACAAATCATGGCTGATCTTTGCAGGCATCGGGACTCTGCCTAAACCCCTGAAACACACATTGTGCATTTAACTACAGTAATCAATGTCTAAATGTATACTTAATGACCTTTAGGAAAATGTTCAGTGTAAATAGAGAAAATTTTGGTTTCATGCAATGAAGATGAAAATATTTGTCTGCATGAAAGCAGTTGACATTAATACTCTCAAAAGAAAACACATTATGGAGTCCACATTATGGACTCACTTTTTCTTTTTAATAAAGAAGGGGTTATAAGTAATATCCTTGTATGTGCCAGCTAGCTGAATAATGTTGGTGGGTTAGGGGGAGTGTAAGGAAGGGGGGGGGGACCAGTGCACAAGGTTTACAAAAATCTGCATTCTTACTGAAATTAAGAATTGAAAGACGCAGCATTCTTGTCAACAAGTAACCAACAAGATAATTTATTACTGTGGAAAAAGGCACAGTATATAATGGCCTGTTTATTTCACACTCATTGAAACACCTCTCCCTCAAGAGTTACTTTTCAGTCAAATATTAAATTAGAAACTAACAAGGCTGGCTATCCAAAGAATCAATGCTAAAGTCATAGAATTTACTGAAATCAGTCAAAGAACAAAAAAATAAAGCCAAACTGTGCCCTTTTGTGATTTGCACAAAATGTATTACAACAAATTATTATTGTCAGTGTTGAAAAGAATTCTGCATCTTGAAAACCATAATAAGCCAAAAGAAAATCTGAAGAGACAGAACATTATTTTAAACTGGATTTAGTTAATACAGGGTTTTGTTATATGCCTATAAAACACATAATAGCCAACACCGTATAAAGGTTTCTTACATAAAAACAATTGCTACATTTATGGGTGTTTTTGTAATCTGTACCACTAGCCATACTGGGGAATTAACTTTCCAACCACTTATTCTGCATTTAAAGTCAACACTCTGCGAGGAACATTTCAACAGAGATGTGAAAAACAAAAAAATAAAAATAGGAGGTTGGTTTACTTGTGAGCTCAAAATAAGGGAAAATATTTATCCCTCTCTCATTAATGCACAATTTAGTGCCACTAGGTAATACACAGCTTTAAAACTGCAAAAAAGCAATATTAACTCTTAAAAATTTCTTGGATAAGGAATGAATGTGAGTAAAGAAAATGTATTCAGATTTTAGCCCTGCTTTGTTATTCACATTTTATACTTAATAACTGATTACCAAATACTAAATACATGTTCATATATAGCATTAATGTATACAAGCCACAAGTTTACCCAATTAAAAAAATGAACACATGAAGCACTTTCACTTCTCTACACTTCGCCCTTTGTGCTTTGCACAAAAAATGTTAACGGGACAATCCTATACAGGTCTACTCAGAAGTTGGTATTACAGAGGTCATAGGAGCTCAGTTCCAAATAAGATAGCATAGGATTGTAGCCTACAGACAGGTCTTTTTCTACTCTTGTGTTTACTTTGACCTGAAGGTACATACAATGCAATGCAATGCTTCCAGCAAGGGAACAATTTGAAGTCAAATTTATACAGCCTTCAAATCGACACACATTTTACTAAGAGGTCATTTTACATGTACCTATCCTGAATCGTAAGATTAAAAATATTCATTAACAGGTATTTTAAATCACCCAAAACGTGTAGGATCAATCTAATAAAATTTTAACACTTAAAACTATTTTTTGTCTTTGCTGGAAGATTTAATCATATGCTTATCTATCCTACTAAAATCAATGAAACATAAACATGCTTAACTTTGTCTGGATCATGTCATATAATCGTGTCTTAGAACTGGTGTGCCCAATGTGATGCCTGAGGCCACAATGGCACCCGTGAAAAGCTTCCCCTCACTCCCCCCTTCACCACTAGTTATCTTCCCCCTTCCCATACAGCTTGGAAGTCAGCAGATATCAGTCTGAAAAATTACAGTCAAGATGGGGGCTTGTTGGTATTTCCTCTTTCAGCTCACTAGCCTTCCATGCTGAGATTGGCCCTCCAACAGATAATGTGGGAGGGGAAACATTTTTTAAAGAAAAAGGTAAGGTGTAGGAGATGTGAGACCCAGGGGGTATGGAGAGAGAAAGGAAGAATGGAGCAGCCAATCAGATGGAGCAGGGTAAAAAAAGAAAGGAAAGAAGGAATTGAGTATGTGTCAGAGTGTACAGGGTATGTATATTTGTTTCCTCCCATCTTTTCTATGTGTCTCTTCCTTGCTTTGTTTCTCCTCTCTTCTCTGGGTTTCTATGTTTCCCCACCCCAGGGTCTGGAGGTCTGTGTTTGACTTTTTCTCTCTCCTTATCTCTGGGGGCCTGTCTTGGGCATTCCTCTTCCCAGCTTGCATCCCTCTCAGTGCCCAAGAAACACATGTATGCAGTGGGAATGAGGAGAGGGCACTCCCTACAATTTGTGACAGTTCAAGCTCAGAATGGCAACCTTTTGAAAATTCCAGATGTGCCCACAGGCCCAGAAATAATCTGCTTTAGAAGAGTAACTGTATTTATTGTTGGGCATTCTCTTGTTATGCTGTGTTATTGTTTTCCTCCCAATGTTTCATTGTGCCCTTGTTTTTTTAAAGAAAATATATACCTGTGATCATTTGATGAAGGGTGGTAGACAAATTAAATAAAAACAATACCTAAAAATAATTTGGTAGTCTCTGCTCCTCACAGGTAATCATCACTGAACCCACTAATCACTTTAACCAACAAGCACATTTCTCAGTGGGGAAAGAGGATTGCCTGAACTTCAAAAAAGCATGAAACGATTGCACAACTTATCATTCAAATGATTTGTTTTAAAATATTGTAAGACATACAATTTATAAGGGACATAAACTAAGCCCACCTTTAAGGAATCATTAGTAGCCTTACCCCAGGTATAAATGTAAAGATATTGTATTTTTGATTTTTTATAGCATTTCTTGGATATTTTTCTTCGCATTTTTCAGGACATCCAAGCCATACTGTGCGTGCTTTGAGTTCTTTCTTTCTCCGGCAAATGTTTATGAGCCAATCACAGCAACTGCAAGGAAAAAGAAAGCTATGCTTTAAATGTCAGTATAGTATATTCAGCTTGCTAAAAGGAAAGCCGTGGTTCTTAAAGAAAGTAACTCAATGCAACTAACAGATCTCAGATGCCTATTTTTTATTTTTACAGTATTTGTAAACAGAGTCATGTCCACAAGCTTCCTGTGTATTTTAGGAGTGGTGCTAGTTCTGTCTTAACCACGTTGACTGAAAAGCAGTTCCATAAATTCAGGGCACAAAGCCTGGTTTTTACTGAGTTCAGCAACAAAGCTAGGGAAAGGATGCATTGGATCTCTGGCACTGTTTTCCTAGGCTTTCCCTCCCCCATCCCATGCACTCCCGATAGCACCTCAAATATGCTTCAAAGGGCTCCTGACCTTCCAGGAAAGCTTACTGGAGTGCAGGCTGCTGCCATCAGCAGAGGAAGGCTGAAATGCCACTGCATATATATGTGGCACTTTGCAACTTGGCCAGCAGCTATAGTGGACAGAGTATAGGATTACTATTTTTTTAAGAACACCGCAAGATAAAATGTAGCACCTATATGCTTAGGAAAGCTGCCCTGGTGGTCATAATCTATATAGAAAAGAACTGCTTTATTGCTTTGATGCAGCACTATAGATTTTAATATGTGAATTATTCAGTTTTGTTTGATTAATTTTAATTCTTAATAATACAACAAATTAAAGACTTTCAACATCTCTTTGGGCTTTCAATTACAAAACAGAATATTTTGAGTGAAGAATTGTTCATGAATTGGAAGGCTGACTCGGGTAACAACTATTCCTCCCCCTTAGGCAGGTGCCAAAATCTTCATCAGCTTAGCAAACAAATTACATATGTTTGAACAAAGTTTGGCACTGCTAAACAGTTGTGATGCCTGTGATAAAGGACTGATTGGCACCTAGAGATAAGTACACTTTAAGCCCTCAGATGCAATGAGGTCTCCACTGATGGAAATAATTATAGATTTTGACAATTCAATTTTAAGTATTTATTGCAAGCAAATAGGATTCAATACTTTCAAGACGTGGATATCAGCAAGCCTGTGTCCATCTGAAGCAGAAATCCCCATCAGTTGGTATACAGAGGCTGCTGCATGCCTTTTGCGATCATGTGCCTTTTGCCCGCAAAACAGTAACAAAGGCTCCTCTATGCAAGTCAAAGCATACATAGTTACATTCAGAGAAACATTTGGAAGAAATAATCTAAGGCTAGTATTGAGTTTAGAAATAAAACATTTACACAACTGTTGCTAACAAAGGGTAGTAATGAGACCTATTGCTTAAAGAGCATTAAATATATATACTTTGAGTTATGGGGAATGTAATTTTTAGAGGTTGCTGTTAATATTTCTTATCAGACATTCACCATAAGGTCCTAGGGTGAGTTGCAACAATTAAAAATATATACCGAATTGGCCTGAATATCAGCCTCACTTTTCCCAAATTCCGACCATGAAAAGTTAAAAGTGCGGCTTATATTTGCAACCTTACGGTATGCAGCCAGGAGCATGGGGCAAACAGCACCAGGAGTGCGGCAAAGCGGTGCCCGCCCTGTGCATAGTCCCTCGTCCTCTCCCCCAAAGCCCGGGAAGGGAGAGAACGAGGAAGGGTAAAGGCCACCAGCAACGCAGCATGGCTCCCCGCCCCCCCCCCCCCGGTATGCAGACAGGAGCAGCAAGGAATGGAGTCTCCCCCCCCCCAATTTTAAAAGTGCAGCTTATATTCAGGTACGGCTTATATTCGGGCCGATACGGTATATTAAAAACAGTTAAAGCAGATTACAATAAAAAGGATAGGCTGGGTCCTAAAATATATATCAAAAGTGTCAAAGGCCAGAATGAAAGAAGTGTGCCTTCAGCATATGATGAATACTACACAACAAAGGTACTAGACTCACATATGTGGACAAGAAATTGCACACCTTAAGACAGAATGCTGTCTCCCATACTGCCACCCCCTGAACTTCTGAGCCCCCAAACACCACATCCAAGACTACCTCTGCCAGCTCAGTCTAGAAGGCTGTAGTGTTGCAGGGCGGATGATACACTATCATCCCTGTTCTGATCCAAGACCACAAACAATTCCTTGAACCCAAGAACAGTGTGGATTGGTCTCACTGCGAGGGAGTTTCAATTTCTATCGATGATGATGGCAACAGTCCTTACCACCACTGCTGGCCTGGAGCGGTCTTACACTGCATAAGCAGGCAGACTCAGCTGGGTCAGCGTAGGATATGGATTTATAGATTTGTTTAGTAAAGTTATCAAGCCCTTCCAAAATATAATTTCTTGTTACCACAGACAACGTATCAAATGACACGCAAATTCAATTTGGATCAACCCAGCCATGACACAACTATCACCTGATACCCAATATAATAGCTAAATGCTTTGGACGGGAGAACCAAATACTTTTGCTCGCATTCTAACTATACATTGAGTTTCCTTTTCATCTACTTTTTTTTAAAAAGGGGTTTTAGACAAAATCACACAATTTCAATTTATAGACAATGGAATTTTTTAATTAAATGTGCTATCATAGAAAAGATGCAAGGACCTACTTGCTATAACCAATAGTACAAGAGAGAAGGCTGTTGTGTTGTTTTACTACTTACCTCTCTCATCTTTGTCTCATGTACACATATATATTTCCAGTATAATTAAAGTTAACAAAAACTCTGGAGAGCATAATGAATAGCAGAATAGATTTTGTTAAAGTTTAACTTCTTATTGTAATAAAAATCTGTATAGTAACATTGTTTTTTCCTAAAAACAGAAAAAGTACCCTAGTGGCACTGATTAGAAATGTACTTAAAAGAATAGCAATTGTTGAACAAAACTGGTATAGATCTTACTATTTTGCATATGAAATACATTCTGCCAAGTCAAAAGCTGAACTTAAAAAACATTTTAAAAAAACTTTCCAGCCATTCCCACTTGTACTCATTTTCAAGCTTAACTAAAAGGAAATTACTCAGAACATTTTTTTAAAAATCAAAAAGACAAAAAAAGTCCCTATATTGGCATACTCAGTCCAAGGATAAGCTATTCTTTATTAAATTCTAAATAGCAAGAACTACATCTACGAAGAAAACATACTGTAATTAATGTACTCAACGGGTAGCTTTGATAATCAGGCCTAAAGCGACACTGTAGTCATGTCATTCTTAAAAGATCAGCATTTTCCCATGCCTCTGAACAACAAATGTGTTGCAGATTAACTGAAAGTGTACAGGCCATCTTACAGTCCAAATTAATTCGAGTATTTGATATCCCCTTCATTTCATATGGAAATGTTCAACCGCACCATTTTCACAGGGACAAAGTAGTGTGTCTGTGGGTATATGCATATATATATCAGAGAGAACTGCAATGTACATCTCATGAGAAAGAAATCAATCTAGTCCAAAGAACTCCAGAGTATTGATCTATGTGCATTATACTTTCACAAGCTAAAAGAGAGTGTCTAAATTAAAAATGGAAGAAATTATTACAACTAAAAATGAGTTAGCTTTCAAAAGCTTAACATAGCATATTCAATTAAGTTTTATTCAGAGTAGACGCAGGGAAATTAATGGACCTAACTTAGTCAAGTACATTACTTTCAATGGGTCTACTCTGAGTAAAACTTAGTTGAATACTATTCATTGGTTATATTTTTCTGAAGGCATTAATCGTATTACAGATCACTGAAATCAAGCACACAGGAATTCTGCCAATTCTGAGAAAGGTAACATAGCTACTGTGCTTAACAAGCTTAAAGAAGAGAGAGCTTGATATTTTGTTGTTTTTGACACTGTAAGGATAAATTTGGGCAGAATGTTACCTCATTTATAGGTAGTGTATCCTCAGACTTAAGATATTTGAGGAAATAGATATTTAGATATTCTCATTTTTTATACCGATGCTACTGACAGTTTTAAAATGCAAGCAATTCTATAATTAAAAATATCTAGAGGAAAACTGACGTTTAGCAAGGTCTGTTAAGCTTATAATTCACAGACTCAACATCTTTAACAGTGTTGTCCTATAAGGTGTCTACTCACTTGTACAGTGGTACCTCTAGCTGCAGACTTAATCCGTTTCAGTGTGCTGTTCGCACCCCAAAAACTCCACAATTACATTACTTCTGTGCATGCACGGGGGCGAACTCGGAAGTAAACACTTCCAGGTTTGCTGCGTTAGTAAGCTGAAAGTCCGTAACAAGAGCAGGACGCAACATGAAGTATGACTGTACAGGTAACTCGCAACCCATGCACATTTAACTTGTGTACATTCAGCTTTACGCACTTGGCAAAAAAACTGAAGCAAGTTTGGCTTTACGTACTATCTTTGGAACATAACCCCAAGTAAGTTGAGAGCCACCTGTACATATAACTGACTTCAATTACTCCTTGGTAAATGTTAAAGCCTGAATGTATGGTTCCATCTCTGTATTTGGGTATATGAAAGAGCTGGGCTATCACATTTGGATATAATAAATTCACTATTCACAATAAGAAAGGGCTACTATAGAGAGGAAACATTTCTAAAAGACATAACTCGTGTTACAGAGCTGCACAAGAGATTCTGACACAGAGTTCAAGTGATACAGTTCAATTAAATAAGGCACATGTCCTAGCAGGGCTACAAAATGGCTGCGTAACTGCTCAGCTCAGTCTTTCCTATGTGATGAATGCTCTTCCTGCTTTGAAAGAGCACGCATTTTGCTTTAGATCACTGAATAGAATAGAAGGCAATGCTACAAGGCTTTGCCAAAACTAGAGAAGGTGGTCTTACTGTTTATTTCAAGGCTTTGGATGAGACTGGCTTAGGCCCAATGCACAACACATGCAGCATGACAAAATAGTGCACGGATCACAAAATTTGCATGACAGATTTAGACCCCAACTGATTCTAATAATAATGATAAACAGCAGCTCAGTTCTCAACTTTTAAACAAAGTTTAATGAAAGCTGAAGTGCAATACTGAAACTTCTATAAGTAAAGATGGCTGATTTGGTTTGCGTCTAGACAACATTATGACATCAGCATCAGAGGCCCTAGACATCGGGCTTCAAAATTCAGAAGAGCTACTTTCACAAAGTATATTAATAACTGTTTTTTTGTATAATGTATTGTATCATGTGAGCTATTTGGTTCTCAGAATCAGCACCCTCACTGACACTGTAATCACAGTTCCTGAAGCAACAGAGCCAGATCTATGAGCAAGTGGACAGTGATGTTCTGCTTCTTCTACATGCAAAAGACAAAAAGTAGTGCTGCAAAAGAAGACCACACTAGAATTATAGACGTGGTCAAAAAATTAATACATCCTGTTTTGCATGATGTTCTCCTGGCTTCTTCCCATCACTTGTAAAACTTTTAAGAAGATGCCCTGCCTCTCAACTAGCTGGGGCTGATGGGAGATGTAGTCTGAAACATGGAGGGTACCAGCTGAGGAAGGCTGGTGTACATAATAGTTTGTTATGTGCATTTCAGAGAGGGGTCTGTAATGTAGAGTGTATATGCAGTAGATGTCTGTGTACATTCCAGTTTGTAACTAACTTTCTATTAACCCTCCGGTTGGTGAATGGCAACACTTTTAAGTGGTGGCTCCAGCAGATTCTTGGGTATAAGAAATATACTGATCTTTGTCCTTAGAATTGTTCCTAAAACCCCAAACCTAGCATACAGTACCTAGCTCTACCATCTAGGTCGCTCTCATTACAGCATTTCACTGCTGTCAGCACTGTAGCTGAAATATATATGTGACAAACCAAACTAAATTGATCAATGATATTTTCATTTTATAGTTCTATATAGCCTCCCCCAAACAGAAATGCAAAAGTCAACAGATTATATAAATGTATCTGAAAAAATGTGGGGGCACCCAAAGCTAATGACTATGTTTACAATTCTGAGCACATGCAAATGTACAAATCTTTATCACATTACTAATTACGGCAACTTTTTATTGTGAAAAAGTGTATTTGATATAAGTCTAACATGAGAAAGCTCTGACAATGCAGGACTAATTTCCTCAAGAGACTCTGCTAAAGTCAAGCATGAGAGTTCAACACAAGAGGTTTATAAATGACAGCAGAGTACTGGGAGATAATTCTAACTTGTATTCACTCTAGAGTCATCAGTTACATGTACTTTTTAACCTTTAAAGCTGAAATGTTAACTTATCATCAGTTAATGAATTTACGTTTCCCCCTTCACCAACATCAATCAACTCAAGATATTACCCACCGTTAGTGAATTAGTGTTAAGGCTCTCGGGAACATCATTGAAAGGGTACTGCCATCTCTCTTTACAGGTCATAAAAAATAAGTTAGGAATGAGGCCTCCAAATGGGATTTTTGCCCATTCTAATTCCTAAACTAATGAAACTTTGTAAGGACGATACACTCTAGGAAAAAGGACCTTTTGGCAAACTATTTTGAGAGGATGGGCAGTGTCAGCAGCCAGCTACAAAGAATAAAGCATGAGGATAAAATGTTATTGATAGTAACGAAATGAGCACAACAGCCATCACTGATGAGCCAAAGAACAATGGAAAATCAGATTCTGAGGCTTCCCACCATGGGGCCCTTCCACCCTTCAGATTCCGTTCTTAGACCGAGGTAAAGTTTGCAAACCGGGACACTACTTCTGGTTTTGTGGAGTTCGTAAACCAAATCATTCATAAACAGGGCTGTTCTTAAACCAAGGTACCACTGTATTTACATAAACTCAGGACAAAGAGCAGCAATCTTTGGCCACTCATCATGGTCACTCCCCAATGGCTGTGTCCAGAATCCCCCTCCCTACACCACTTGCCTCATGGTGAAATGGAAGTTACACTCTCCCAGAGTAACCTGGGGGAGAGGAGAAAGTCTCAGTAGAAGTACACATCTTCGCACACGCTCTTTGAGCTGAAATTGCTCTGCTTAGAAACCACCTTGGGACTTGACAGAGGCCAAGTAGAGGGAGGCTAGGAAGAATTAGCTTCAGAGATCACATAACTTCTGGCACATAGTCACTCTTTCCTCCAGTGAGAGCTTCAGGGATGAAGGAAGAACAAAGGCAAAAGATTATCTGCATTTCTTAATTCTTCCCCATCCCACAAGGAATCCTAAGAGGGTAGAAAAACGTATTTTGGGGTTTGCTTCCACCACTTCAGTTCAAACCCGTCCTGCCCCACAGTAAACTCCATGGTGGCACATAATTGCAGTTTCTTAATTTTCAAATATTTTTCTTTCTAAATTATAATGAGTTTTGCTTTAAAATACTTTCCATGTTAAAAATCACCCTGGATTTACTTAAACTACAAGACAGAAATCAAGCTATCACAAAAAAGAAAAGAAAAACAGCAACAAACCTGGTACAAAGGAACTTCCATCCACCGCAGACAAACCATTCCAAACCTCGTTTTCTCTGAAAAATTCTGGCCCTTGGCAAAGTATGGTAATCGCTTTCATCATTTTCAAACCCTTCTTCAGACATCATTAGGGGCATTTCATCCAAATGTGATGACTCGTCTTCTACTTGGTACCTATTGGTTTTGTAAATAAATAGATAAATAAATGAGAACATTGGACTAACTCCAAATAACTGATAACATTCTTTTTAGCTGCTATGTATATATAGCATGCATTCAAAGCATTCTTGATATATAAACAGACAATGGCCTTGTCTGCACACACTAAGCCAAATAATAGTTAAGCATGAATGAGTAAGTGCACTGGTATAGTTAGAAAACTGCAGTCATTTTGATCCTCCCCTGCTCCTGAAGCTAGTTTGACTGAGAGGACCTGGGAGGTGTCAGAACTGAGTTCCAGATGAGAAAAAGCCCTGGATAAGGCCTTTCTCTTTTTACTGTTGTCAACCTCAGCAGCTCATACCAGTTTTTAGGCTGTCTGTCTTGATATCCCATATAAGCCGTCTGCGTGCATAGACTTCAGTCCAGATTTGATCAACTCTGGACCTAGGCCTGCTAGGAGGAGGTGTCTTTGGGGATGTTCACACCACTGGCCACTGTCTTGCAAACAATATAAGACATTCAAGCAGCCAATGTCCACCATATTTGGAAAAATGACCTCTGATCATAACTTGATCATGCATTTGGAAGCATATGTGGAGACCATCTAATCACAAGTTTTTATTAGAATAAAGAATGATCTCATGCTTGGAATTCTGCTCTGTGATTGCTGTGTCATTATGAACTGAAGAGAGCAGAACCACTGCCCTCCCTTTCTTTGGCATCATACAAGTGTCAAATCTTATGGGGGGGGGAACCACATGCTGCTGTTGGTACTTCTGGATCTGTGGCATTGAACTCTTGCATTACTTGCTAACCCCAAACTCTTCCTTAACCATGTTTAGTTTGGTCACTCGACCTCAGGTGCTTGCTAAGCTACAAAGTTATGAGGCAAGAGCAGCTGGAAAACAAAACAACCCTGGTCATTGTTTGTTTGATCATTTGTGGACAACCTGTGGTTAGCTGAACAACTATGGCCTAGCATTATATGGGAACCAGGCGCATATAAGCAATGGTATATATCTCATGGCATTCCTTTACACTTGTTAGTGTTAAAGTGGCTAATGGACCACATTAATAGGATACGTTTCTCAACATAATTCTCACTGAAAAATCATGAAACAATTGCTGTTAAAACAAAGTTCTAAGACTGAGAAATATATGCCTGACTATTCAATCTGGGCGGGAAGGGGAGGGGAGAGAAAATCAAAATCCTCCATTGCACAACTGACAATGAAACAGGGTACACCCATCTTTGTCAAAAATTACGTATTTCTATTCACCAGTAAACTAAAAGCATTTCTTATCATCTCAGGAGTTAAAGAATGAAATTTATTCATACCTCTTATAAAAACATGTTTTCTCAAAAATATTTTAAAATCAAGAACTGTGGTGTTAACTCTACAAGTGTGCCAACTACTAAGATAACAAATAAGCATAATGTTTAGTAACTTGACTTCAAAATGCAGCCTTTGAACTGGCAAGCAATTTATTCTTCTCCAAAAAGCAATTTTCCTATTGTGTTAGAATTTTTACCATATTATTTAAAAACAATACAATGATGAATAATGGATTTTTCATAGGGAAAAATCTCGATTTCTTTGTGATCTAATGCCATGTACACTGAATTGTGCTAGTTTACCATGAGTGACAAACCAATTAAGTATAATGCTAGAAACTTTTTATAAAATAAAGCTCTGAAAGCCACATGAATAAATAAGTAAGTATGCATAACACATCACTGGTGTTACTAAATCAGATACAAGACAGGTATCTGGAGAAAAAATGGCTTCCAAAAGAAAAAGAACATTAATATTAAACAAGTTCTAACAAAAAAGGAAACTAGGAGAAAAGAGATTACAATACGTACTTCAAAATTAACTTTTTTATAAATATCTGCTGTGAAAATAATACCATACTCTCTTCAAACTTTGATGGCTTTTCAAAGGAACAGTAACCAAATGAGTTCATTAAGTGCCAATTGCAATTTACTGTCTACTGCTTAAATCATATCTATATTTTAAAAAGTTGTTTTCTTTTATATTATCACTACACAAACTACGTAAACATCAGCAAACCAAAATATACTTCTGCACATACACTATCATGAAGGAGCTATTGTAACATTCCTACCCCTCTATTTTTCAAGGCGTTCAGAATGATAGTCAAATATAGAAAACCTGAGAAGTCAAGCAAAACTCGAAGTTTCTCCGTGCCTTACTCCTAATGTTTAATTCACGGTGAACTGGCAAATCGTCACAATTTTCTCCCATTGCTTCTCAAAATTTCTGGCACTTTATTTCTGAATAATATGCTGCTTTGGAGTCACTACTTCATTCTTATAGTGGAAGCATTCCTCAAGCCCAATCTTCTCCTTGCTTCTTTTAATCTATGAGAAACTTTCATACTAGCTGCAGCAATTCTGGAGAGAATTAGCACTTAAGGTTTCATTCTTAGCCACAAAGAAGTGGGGTGCTGTATCAGAGTTAGGGTTGAACTAAGAAATGATATGATAAGCTTACTGATGACACCAAACTATATAAGAGGGTGGGGGGAATGCAAAGAGTCAAACTGTATGAATGAGCATTAAAATGGCAAAAGCAGTTTACTGTAATTAAGTACAAAGTGATGCACAGTGAGGCAAAAAAAACTATCACATAAGTGTTCTGAGATTTATTTAAAAAAATGAATTGAATTAATTTGCATAGGGTAATTTGAATTGGAAAATGCTGAGTTTGCTTGGAAAACTTTTCTACAGGCCTACAGGATAATCTAATTTAGAAAGTTTATTTTATTTGCATCTAATAAAAAAGCTAAAAACTATGAAACTGCCAAGCTTTCCTATTATTTATTTGGAACTGACATTGTTACAGTACTAATGAACTTTTGAAATGCAACATTTTATGCAGAAAAATAGAGGATGGATTTTTTTTTTCACCCCCTATCATTGTGTAACAAACACTGAACTGGCAGCAAATGACCAGGGAAAAGATCTTGGGTTGTGGAGGTTTGTGTAACGAAAATGACACATTGTCATTACAGCAGAATGCTGTGCAGTAGTGAAAAAGGAAAATTCCACGGGATTGAGTCAGACTTGCTGTGAACACAACTCATTGCCCATGAAGCAATCTGCTGGAGGAAGAAAGAGAGAGGCAATATTAACCAAGTCCCCCTTCCTCGTGTGCTATTCCAGAGAATCAGGGGAGTATTTGAAAAAGCATGTGTGTGTAAAACTATGCATGCTGTCGATAAAGTGGACAGAGAGTGCTTTTTCTGACAGCCCAAATGGCGCTTAATGGTAGATTTAGGAAAGATTTAGGAAAGACAAAAGAAAGCACTTTTTCATGAGGTGCAGTGTTAAATTACAGAATTTGCCAGAACATGGTGTGGTGATGGCCACCAACACAGATGTTTTAAAAGTATATTAGATAAATTCAAGGAGAATTAAGCCTGTCAACAGCCACTAGTAATAGTAACTACACTGGTACCTCGGGTTACATATGCTTCAGGTTACAGACTCCGCTAACCCAGAAATAGTACCTTGGGTTAAGAACTTTGCTTCAGAATGAGAACAGAAATCGTGCTCCGGTGGCACGGCAGCAGCGGGAGGCCCCATTAGCTAAAGTGGTGCTTCAGGTTAAGAATAGTTTCAGGTTAAGATCGGACCTGCGGAACGAATTAAGTACTTAACCCGAGGTACCACTGTATATGCTGCCTCCTAGATCAGAAGAAATGCTATTCACTAGAGAACAACAGCGGAAGAGGTCTATTTTGCTGATATCCTATTTCTGGGCTTCTCTTATACATCTGATTGGCCACTAAGGCGGCAAGGGATAACCATATATCCCCTTCCACATGCAATCACCTTCTAGTCCAGATTGCCTTGATAATTTCTTTGGTTTAATTACAGCAGCCTACTTTGAAATCTTGGCAGATTCCACAAACTTCATGCTGAACAATTCTCTGTATTCATATCTTCTTAAATATCACATGATATACACTGCAAAACTGCACTACAGAAATATTTCCAGAAGTCTATCTTAAAAGATAACTTGTAATTCCAAACCGGGGGAGTTAAATTGTTTTCCAAGTACTTCCCTGTAGGTTTACCAGTTTTAGTAACTAAAACTCCTATAACTCTTATTTTTGAAATAATAAATGTGCGGTGTTATAATACTACCAAAATATCAAACTATTTTATATTTAACATAGTCTCAAAGTTCACATATGCAGTACATGTTGAATATTAAATGCAGTTTTCATGTTTATGGGTTATATATAACACATCTGTAGAAACATAGCAATATTTGGAATTTTATATATCTTTTTAGAGCCATTTAAAATAATGTTTTATTTTTATGGATTATGTGAGCTGATGAATCACATATATAGTGAAGAGCAATTTCTGTAACTAGGATGACAACTTTCCCAGTGAATCTGGAAACGTTTTCAGTAACTACAACTGAAAGACCTGTAACGATACCCATGTTGCACCAAGCTCGCACACATTGGTTCACATAAATACATACCTAGGATGGGTCAGAACTTCTTATTCTTACATGGATGAGAACTAAGACTTTTAGTTTGCCAAATTTCTATTGCAATAAATGCTGGAGTTTTCTGTTTTAACAGCAAGCTTGGTATCTACTACGTGACCATTGTTATTGCAAACCTATGTCACACCCCTTGTTTGAACATTCTTAACTGGAATAAAGTGCTATTATTCTGTCTCATAGGACTGGGCAAACAGATTGACTGAAATAGTATAGTGATGTATCTTGTTTTATTACTTTTTTGTGGATAACACTGGGGGAAAACAAGACACTATCTCTGGCTTGATCTTAAAATAAAGATACCATGAGAATTGACTGATATATTAATACAAAGACATTGACAAAACTTAACTATATGAAACTAGAGAATGCTCACTATTTTTGTCCAGGGTTTAAGTACTTTGTTATCAGAGACAGATACAAAAACATAAAGATGTTCTAGAGGTGCGGGAAGATAACAAAAAGGCCAGGCAGTAAACATGAGCATGAGTCACACATATAAGTCCTGAACCTAAATAATAAAAAACCTTATTTGAGAATAGATTAGATAAACTAAGCTTTCAAAGGACAATCTTTAAAATGTGAAAGTAGCATATTTCAAAAGCAAGCTTCTGAAAAGCTATGCTTAAGACAAACAGATATGGTGATCTGAAAAATGAAACAAAACCCTATTTTCTGAACCTCTCTCCCCCATTAAAGAAAACACAAGAACAGAAACTGTCTGTTCCTGGACTCTAAAAGAACATATAATACAAACTAAGAATCAAGTAGACTATAAAATAGCTTTAAAACTGTATCTTTATTGAATGCGTGAAAAAAACCTATTTTCTTTTACAAAAAAAAAAAGTTTCCAATTTGGACAATGAGAACAACATTTCATACCATACAAACACAAAATGTCAATTAACAGATTTACATTAATTCACCAAATCAAATATTTCACAACTACTTTAAAAATTCAGAATAAAAAAGAAAAAAATAGTCTAAGATTTGCATGTAACTCATGAGTAGTCTATATACAGAACATGCTTCATGGGGACATGGGGCCACATTTTACGGTGCAAAACCTGCTACCCAGATTATCTAGTGTTAACAAGTTTGCCAAAAACAAGATTGTATACATGATCTGAAAATGTATCAAGGATTTACTTACGTAAATAATTATGTATCTAGAAAACTAAAGTTCTTATCTCAGAGAGGCAATGTTTACTTAAGCACCATTACCCAGTTTACCACCATTTTCCAATCATGTTCTGGGAAAACTTGGAAGCTTATAATAGCAAACATTATTTCCTACATAGTCACACAGGAATATTGGGTGGTGTTCTGAAGTACAGTGGTACCTCAGGTTAAGTACTTAATTCATTCCGGAGGTCCGTTCGTAACCTGAAACTGTTCTTAACCTGAAGACCACTTTAGCTAATGGGGCCTCCTGCTGCCGCCGGAGCACAATTTCTGTTCTCATTCTGAAGCAAAATTCTTAACCCGAGGTACTATTTCTGGGTTAGCAGAGTCTGTAACCTGAAGCGTATGTAACCTGAAGCGTATGTAACCCGAGGTACTACTGTACAGTCTTTCCATGTGGGGCAATTATGGCCTGGCTAGCACACCATGAAAACAGATTGTGTATATATATTCATTGTATCCAGTACATAGGGTATCATGACAGACCAGTCATGTGAAAAGAGCGCCTTAAACTAACAAAGTCTGAAAACCACAACCCTTGTTTATTCAGGAATTGAATTTAAATACTTCTGTTTTAAATTTTGTATATTTTATATTTGCATCATTGTATGCTGCTTTGAGAGCTAATGATAAAAACTGGGATATCATTTTTTTAAACAAATAAATTATATTTACATCTGCAAAGATATATACTGTATATGAATGCATTGTTAGTAAATCAACTTGTATATACAGCACGGTAGCCTTTTGGAAGCCACTGTTTACCTTATCTGCTATTATCCTGAAGATGTAATGAAATCCATAACCTACAGACGGGCTCAGTAAGTTTACTCCATCATCTTCAACCCCATGACTTACATATTTAAGAAAACTAAAAATATGTTACCTTAAATCCCCAATACTAACCTAAGTTGGTAGCTAAATAATTTAGATGTACACACTGAGAACAAATCCAACAACACAATATTTTTAAGGAACATTTTAGATTGTTCTTTGTAAACTGCTTGGAGGTCTTCCGTTGAGTAAGAAGTATATAAATTTAATTAAATAATTAAAATGCTAAACTTAACAAAACCCCTTTGGTCATTTCCTACAGCTACCAGCTAAAAGTCCTTTAATAAATTATAGTGATATGCCTAAACCCCTACGTTATGAGTTTAAGAGTAAGGTGCCAAGTCCTTAGTTAAGGCATTATACCCTTATGCCCTTTCATTAACATATTTACAAGGTGAAATGAAAGTAACTGTATCTGAGATTACTATATCTGCAGCTCCACAAATACCTTGATATCAGCGTCAACAATGTGCAAAGGATTATATACGGTACATTCTGACTTCTGCTAACACAACAGAACTTCCCCTCCTCCTCCTCTCCCTGAACCCCCTCCACTCATCCTCTCTGCTCTTAATTCTCCACAGCAGGTCTGGGCTTGATGCTTGGGGTAAGGACCAAGCCAAGGTGGTGGAAGTTCCACTGCATGAATCTAACCCATTCTACTTGTACAATGACTTAGTTGGCTACAACCCAGTTGGGGGTGTGAGAAGAACAGGACTCTAAAAATACAGTGTGATTTTGTAATACAGTGCTTAAGTAAAGACTTACAGCAGAATTATGTGCACATCTACTAAGTGCTTAATTTCACTGCTTTAAATAGAGCTTACTGCCAGGGAAGAATGTAGCCTAAAAGTTCCTTCCCACATTTACAAGGCCTTAAAGAATATTTGCACACCTCTATTTCATAATGAAATGTGATTCACATTACTCCATCACACCTTTTCATAGCCCAGTTATACTCCACACTAGTGAAGACTCCTCTCTTGAAGAGGGTCTTGTATCTGAGGTGATGCATGTGAGATACTGTATAGTTTGATGTAGTAAGGAAGATGGATAGTGAATGTAATGTATACACCAACAGCTGTCAAATGCTTGCCTTATCATAAATTTCAACCTTATAAATCTGTTCAAGTAACCTATAGGCTATAAAGCTTATGCTTTAAAGACAATAAAAGTTAGTCTCTAAAGTACCACCAGAATCAATCTGTCTTTTCTTGTATTTACAATGTTCCCAAATGTGTTGATTTTAAAAAGAGGAAAACATGTCATCTGTTTCATCTTTTCTATAAGTCCTTAATTTTTCATATGTTTCTCCAAATAAAAGATATCTTTACAAAACCTAAACTTTCTGTGCCTGGAAATCGGATCCCAGAGTAAAGATCCAAGTGCTTATACATATGCACCAGTATTTCCAGTTTCAGTTTGCAGCTTCTTTCTCTCAGAGGCTGCCTCCACAAATCCCAGAGTACTGGATAAACTCCAAGCTGTAATTGGAAGGGAGTTCAGACACCTCCTTAGGAGTAGGACCAAACTCCCTGTTGCCATCTAGGAAATGGTATACCAGCCTAACTCAAAACCTTTGTAATCAAATGAACTCCTAAGGCATCTGAAATCAATTGAACCCAACGGCATGAAACAACTAAAACAACTATGTTAAAGTGGTCATCACCAGATTCCATTTTTAAATAGAACACAGTAACAAATTTGTTCCTCTAGAGCAGGGGTTGTCAACCTGGTCCCTACTCCCCATTAGTGGACGTTTCAGGATTCTAGGTGGGTGGTAGGGGGTTCTACAGCACAAGCTGAATCCTCCTTCCATCAAGCACTGGTGGGCGGTAAGGAAATTTTACCATCAAGAAAGATGCATTAGTGGGTGGTAGGTATAAAAAGGTTGACTACCCCTGCTCTAGAGGAACAACAATGAATTGAACCTAGAGACCTGTTCAGGTGCTCTCCCGACATGTATGAGGGGAGAGTAGGCCTTTGCCCATTAATCATGCCCCTGGCTCACACAGACTCAGAAGAATGCACAAGAAGGGCACCATGCATGTACACAGGCACCCATGGAATGAAGAACCCATAGGATTCCTAAACACATGGGAATCCTTGCCAGTGCCTTTTGCAGTTGTTTCTAAAAATCAAAAGCCTAGAGACATCTGCAGCAGCCCGAATGAGAAAGTTCTGCCTTGTGAGGGGACTCTAATTTCCTCCCTAAACATCTTACGCCAGTATTTCCAACATATTGCAAGTCACCTCAAGTGCTCTGGTTAGTAGGGAAGGCCGTTAAAATCAACAATCATTTTCCTCCAAGTAGAAACAAGATTCAGTAGCCAACATCTACAGCCCAGTCTAGAAGTTTGGAAAACTGGGGGGATGGATTCCAGTTCTGCCACTGAACTCATCCTGGATAAGAATTAAGTGGTTCTGTTGAAACTCAACATATGTAAACAAACACCAGGAAGGGTAATCCAGACCATCCACCACATAAGATTTGCTCCAAGCTTGAGAAGGACATAGGCGAGAGACCCTTAACCACAGAGGTGCTCTCAACATTGTTCTTCGCCCATCCCTCCAGTTGCCTATGGTTAGAACCAAGTGTCAGTGGGGCCCTCCCTGCTTCCTAGAAGTGGCACACTGCTCTACCAACCCTTCCTTCTGATCCCAGAGGTCGACCCCCTCAGTGGCAACAAGGACACACTCTGCACATGCTCAGAGTATTCATCCATTATCACTTTCTATGTTCCAGGGAGGAGCTCTAGGGCATTGCCAAAGCAGGGCTCTGGACTTGGAAGCACCGGTCCCAGCGCGAGACATCACACCCCCCCCTCTCCAAAATAGGGCAAAGGGAGCCTGTCAAAGCAGCATCACTGCCACGCTAATCCCTGAGCACCTTCTCAGAAGGGACAGCCTCCCCCCCCCCCACCTCCAGCCGAAGAAAGCTGACAGGCAGTCTGACCCCCCCCACCACCACCCAAAGGCCCAGAGAGCCGCAGCCGCCCTGTCCTGTCCGTCGAGTGAGGGCCCCAAACGCCTCAGCGGGGCGAAGGGAACTGCCAGCCAAGTCGGGGGCTGCGCAGGATGGAGCCCATCCCCCACCAGGCTCCTCACACACCAGCACCCCCCCCCCGCTCCACTTCCCTCCCGGCCGGTACCTGCTGTGCCTCTGCGCGGCGGAGGCGTTGGTGTAATACGCCGCCCTTCGCTGGGTGCTGCGCGGCACCGGGTGCAGAGGGATTTGGTCCGCCATCTTTCTCCGCCCACCCCCTTCCCCTCCCCCCGCCCGCCGGCTGGCCGCTTCCCCTCCTCCCCTCCCTCCCTCTGCCCCGGATTTCTCCCTCCCTCAGCTTAACGGACGGGCGGCGCCGTCACCGCCGACGCCAGCTGACGTCACGCGGCCCGCGCGCAGTGCGTCGGTGACGTAAGCGGGCGGGAAGCGGAGGCTTAGTTTTTCAAGAGAGCAAGCGAAAGAGGAAGCGAGGGGCGTGAGGGAAGCTGAGCCAGGCAGAGCGCCGCGTCCAATCAGCTTCCGAGAAGCGCTCGCGCTCCTCCCCCAGCTGGAAGAGAGCGCGCCGGATGGGCGAAGCGCGGAGTTCTGAAGGGGCTGGAACGGAGCGGGGAAGGGAAAGCGAAAGCCCCGCGGGGTCGCAAGGCAGGCGCGGACCCGCGTCTCCGGCGTCTGTGTGGAGCCGCAGAGATCGCAGGATTCAAGCCCGGATGCCTCTTCCCGCTGAGCGCTGCTGCATTGAGCGTTGGAGAGCTGGAGGGAGGAGAAGATGGCAGCTTCTCTCCGTTTCCTTGCGGGAGTTCCTTCCCGAGAAACATGGGTAGAATCGGGCTGCACGAAATCTCCCTTGGTGGCGACGTTGACGATAGTAGAGCGGCTCACGGCACGCCTCTGTGTTTGGTCGGCATCGCCATCCCTGCATGCAGAGACGGTCGGTTCCGCTTCCTCATTGGCTCGGAAAGTCCCAACGGCAAGAAGTTCAATTTCCAGAACTCCAAAGTCAAGCTAACTCCAAAATAAATGTTGCAATACCCCAACTTACTCCCCACGCCTTTGATTGCTGCAATAAAGTTACGTACTCAGTTAAGATTACGAGTTGCCGATGGATCTCGCATGGCACAATGATACGTAGGGACAATAGGTAAGGTACTACAGTGGTACCTCGGGTTAAGTACTTAATTTGTTCCGGAGGTCCGTATTTAACCTGAAACTGTTCTTAACCTGAAGCACCACTTTAGCTAATGGGGCCTCCTGCTGCCGCCAGAGCACAATTTCTGTTCTCATTCTGAAGCAAAATTCTTAACCCGAGGTACTGTTTCTGGGTTAGCGGAGTCTGTAGCCTGAAGCGTATGTAACCTGAAGCGTATGTAACCCGAGGTACCACTGTATAAAGGTAAAGGGACCCCTGACCATTAGGTCCAGTCGTGACCGACTCTGGGGTTGCGGCGCTCATCTTGCTTTATTGGTCGAGGGAGCCGGCGTACAGCTTGCGGGTCATGTGGCCAGCATGACTAAGCTGCTTCTGGCGAACCAGAGCAGCACATGGAAACACCGTTTACCTTCCCGCCGGAGTGGTACCTATTTATCTACTTGCACTTTGACGTGTTTTCGAACTGCTAGGTGGGTAGGAGCAGGGACCGAGCAACGGGAGCTCACCCCGTCCCGGGGATTCGAACCGCGACCTTCTGATTGGCAAGTCCTAGGCTCTGTGGTTTAACCCACAGCGCCACACACTAACAATAGCCAAAGTACTTTTTAAGTAGCTCCGGTTGCCCCAAACAAAAGATGCTTTCATAGGACTTTAGAAGGGACCATGAGGGCCATCTAGTCCAACCCCCTGCTTTTCAGGAATCTTTTGCCCAACATGGGATCCAAACTCACTGAGATTAAGAGTCACATGCGCTACCAACAGAGCTACCCCAGCTTTGGGTTGGCACAAGTCACACACCCAACCTAATGAAAGAGTGCCAATGCATTCCCCCACCAGCCCAGAACTTCCTGGCAGCACATATGAACATAACGGGATCCTGCTGGATCAGGTAATGGTCCATCTTGCTCAGCATTTTGTTCTCGCAGTACCCACTCAGATGCCTGTGGGAAACCTGCAAACAAACTGAGCACAAGAGTACTCCTTCAGTTTCCTCAAAGGTTATATTTGCCTTGGGCTTCTTTGCTCTCAGATACTTCAGTTGTCTCGTTTCAACAGTTTTACATTGTCACCGAGTAGCCTATAAGCTGTGAGAAAAGGAAAAATCAGGCTGTGTTTTAAGAGGGTGATGCTGGTAAGACACTTCTGATATATGGCTAAACTACATATTCAATTAGTGGTGTTTAAATAGGGCAAGGCATGTCTCTTTTGTAACAAAAAGCCACAGGACACTGCAATAAAGATGGGGATTATAACGTGGGAGAACAGATTTAATCCTTTCCTCTTTGTGAATAAAATCCTGTTTATTTGAATTAAGTCTTAATAGATATTGTGTAATGTATTCTGACCTTTGCATAGTAATGTATATTGTAATGTATTTTATGTGGGAAGTTTTCTCTCTGATCCAGTAAGTTAGTTTAATTGTCAGAAAGGGCTTTAACTAACAGCTGTGAGGAAGGGTTAGTGCTTCTCAGTATGCAAAAGAAGGATATAAAATACACGTGTTTTGATTGGTGGGTGCAGGTTTAGCATTTGGGGTGGACAGCGTAATTGACTGGCAGTGGACTAGAAGGGCCAGAAGAAGCGTATATAAAAATGGGTGCTGGGCATCAGAGGAGTTAGTTGGAGTTGAGGTTTGAGTAAGTTGGAGTTGTTGGTGCTTGGTGGTGGTACAGCTAGCCAGAAAAAGAAGACAGCAGAGGAAGATGGTTCAGGGATAAGAAGGAAGACCTGAGAGGCAGGTGGAATAGCTTGCTCAGAGTGGGGCAGTCTGATGGGCGCAGTACAGATAATAAAGTTGTTGTTGTTGTTACAACCTGGGGATTGCCGAATCACTTGGCTTAGGCTGAAGAGACAAGGGAAGAACCTGTCTGCTATACTGAAAGGAGAAGGGAGAAGCAGCTTGGAACATTTGTCTCTGGTGACTAGTAAGAATACCAGAGGTAAAATTTACAGGGTATTTTCCTGCAAGACAAGTCTGTATTTCAATATCCAGTTTCTTTACATTAATCAAAAGTCATCACATGGTGGTAGAATGGAGTGTACAACTTTAGAGGGAGTTTTTACTTTTCAATGTTACATTTTGTTTTTTAAAAAACTTTGTAACATATAGCAAATATAGCTCAATGTTTGTAAAAAGGGAAACATTTAAATAGAAAGCTCTCCTCCTTTGCAGCACAATGTTCTACTACCCAGTTTTGTTTGTCATATATGTACTGTAGCAGGCCACAATGTCCCTGTTAAAATACTACCATGAAATTTCCAGTTTATTGATAAACTTCTGCTGCTGTGATGTTTCTTTTTCCTGCTAGGCTGCTTTTATTTCATGTGTGCTACTATGCGCTACATCTTGGCTCACTCACTGCTCACACTCTGAGGCATGCAGACCCACTTTTAATACCAGTGGTATGAGCAGCCCCAAGCAATGAGACATTTGAGGGGCAATGCAATTGATTTAAACTTAGCTGGGAAGTAAGTCCCATCAAGCTCAGTTCTTAGCACAACCTTCTCAGAAAGAAGAGTCACAGAGTTCAATAGGGCCAAAGAACACTGTCTGCTCAAATCCATACATGTGTACTCAACAGTATTGGTTTCCTTTAGGTTGCAGAATACCTTATTTATTTATGTGTATTATTTATATGCTATAGCAAAACAACAAGAAAGGTATAACAGCATAAAAACAGTCAGAGCTAAGACAAAATAAAAGACGTGGGAAAGGACACAATTACAACAAAGTAGACACCAGGTGACCCTCTTTTGGGGTATCCGCCAGCCAGGGTGCCACCACTTTAAAGTCTCTCCTGCTGCCACCAAAAGTCTTACAGAGAACATTTCCAGAGAACATCTCAAGATCCAGGTAAGTATATGTGGGAAGCATTGATTATTCAGGTAGTTTGGTCCCCAAACCACGAAGGGTCACAAAACAGGAGCTCCACCGTGTCCCTAAGAGAGAATTCACAGATGAAGGGAGAGGAGCAGCAGTTTTTGCCCCTTACAGTAGGGTTGCCATATTTCAAGAAGTTAAAATCCAGACACCAACAAAGTTACAAGCTTCAGTTAATCCCACCTCCCACGCCCCCGGACATCACTTCCACCTTTGAAGTCAGTCCAAGTAATGTCTGGGAAATCCAAAAAGATGACCCAAGTCTCTTATCTCTGATATTTTCACTGCACTGTAGCAAGACACTTCTGCGCCACCATATTACACATATTAATATAGCATTTCGAGGCGAGTCACTTAGCCAGCCCCCACCCTTGCTTTATGCTCCCTCTCTATTCTCAAAGTCTCAAAGCAGAAGTGTAACTTGTACACTTGCGAAAGACTCATTTTAGACACCTTCCAATTAATATTTTCTACGTTTCAATTATGACTGCCTTATCAAGTCCACTCGGAAGAGAAGGCACAACAATTATTTATAATAACTTTGCTAGCTATAATTTCCGCTTCTCTCTGAAAGCGCCAATGGATGTTTCTAGACACTGCATGTTAAACAGAAGTGCTTGCACTTGACCTTGCACTCCATCCACTCTCTCTGCACAGCGGTAGCCCTTTCTTCCCTTGAAAGACAGGTGCAATTTGTAGTCACACAAATTATACAGTCCTTGCTATTAACATTCTTTTATCTAGTAAATTACTTACATTGATTACCCCGAAGAAGAGTCTATGAAATGTTGCTAGTGCATGTCTATGATTTGGCTGTAATATATAATTCTTAAATTAAGACAAGGCTGAAAAGAAATGACATCTTGTGGTAGCAGATGCTAAATTCAGATCTTGGTCACATGCAGTCATTAAACACCCTGTGTTACTCTGCACAAGAATATGTGCGCTTGGCCCTGGTGTCCTGGCTAAATTCCAATTCAGGTAATTACTCTGTCTACCTAATCTCCCCTGTAGTTCCAATTGGATAAGTTATGGTGTTTTCTTTTTGGCCTCATGCTTCAGATTGTTTAGCTGGTCTTCCAAGGTGCTGGTGAGTTGTATGTTTGTGTTCCACAACAGAATCCAGTGGCGTAGCGTGGGGGGTGCAGGGGGGGCCAGCCACACCGGGCGCAACATCTGGGGATTAGGGTTAGGGGGCGCAAATCCACGGGTTAGGGGCTGCAAATTACTTGCCTTGCCCCGGGTGCTGACAACCCACGCTACGCCACTGACAGAATCCACTGCTCTTCATCTGCGCAGTATCAATGGCGTCCTTGAGTTGATTAAAAATGTGCTGTTCCCTTAATAGTGTTAAACATACTGCCTCTCAACTACAGCCTGAGGTAGCACAAGTTCAAGCTAAGTTGGAAAGGGCAGGCTGATGGCCTAAGCCTTCTCTCTCCCTCCACTGCACATACTCGTCAGCTCACCCCTCAACATCGGCTCCAATCCCTGAACCAGTTTAGAAAATGCACAAAAAGAACCACCAAAATTCTGAAAACGCACTTTCATGTCTGGCAAATCCAGGCCAACAGCCCTACTCTCCTCATAACTACTATCCCCTGGATTAGAATAGGGTCATCTTCGCCAGAGTTAAACTGGCAGTAAGAGGCAGTTTGTCCTTAACTAGAAATCATTCTTACTCAGTGCTATTTTTCTAGAAAAAGGGGCGCTGGAACTCACTGTGAACGCCTCATTCTCTTGGAATGACAATGGCGCCCACCTGAGAGGTGCTGGAACTGAGTTCCAGTGAGTTCCAACTGAAAACAAGCCCTGTTCTTAATGTAAGTGTTATAACAGTATGGAAGCGTTGGGGGGGGGGGACATGAGTGGCAACCAATTTGGGAAAGAATAATCTACCCTCTTTGATTTTGAAAAGCAGCAACACATCTCTGGCTTTAGCTAAAGAGCTGGCTCTGACTGTAGTGTGGTGACTGTAACTAGCACTTTAGGTTTTATGATCCCATGTACTAGTTAAAATGTTATTTATAATGCCTAGTCTCAGTGCTTTTTTTGTAGGGGGTGTGGGAGGAGGTGCTGGAACTCACCTTGTTCTCTTAGAATGGCAATGGCACCCACCTGAGAGCCGTAGGAACTGAGTCCCTGTGAGCCCTGCCTCTCCTCTTCACAACCTGCCCATGCTCTTAGGTTATCTGCCAATGTCCTCCCTTCCCTGTGTCCCTTTCCAGCCCAAAGTGAAGGTGGTAGCAATTAAAGGAGGATATTTTGTAGCACCCTGACTATGATTACATGTGGGGATGGCCTCCGGGAGTCATCACTGCTTTCTATTCAACACAACCCTTTCTATTCACCTTGGCTTGTACTCAGTGTAGTGCAGAACACCCCGCCATGTACCACTAAATCTGTTCTCCCCAATCCTCTGGAGCAGTTTTGGGCAGGATATGGGATGTGCAGGTGGAGGGTTGAGGGGGACACAAACCCCATTTGACAAGCATAAATGTTTGCACCGATGGAACAGTGTCCTAATGCTACATTGGATAGAAGTCTCAGGGTTTACTTAAAAAGTACTTTGGACATTCTTTATTTTGTAATTTTAAATAGTTGCATTTTTAAAAACTTTTTAAATCACACTGGACTCAAATTTGATAAAGCATCCAATAATAATAATAATAATAATAATAATAATAATAATAATAATAATAATAAAAAACAGAGTCAGACAGAGCAGTAGATAGTTGTCCAGTGACTTCTGTCTATGGGCAGGGGAAAAAGTCCCAAAGGAATTAATTGTCCCACTACTTTTCCAGCTCTTGCATTCACCATGAACTAATAATAGAAAATAATAGAATTATTTTCCAAATTTTAGTTCAAGCTGTCTTACACATGGGCAGTTCAGGTGCTTTTTTGGGGGTGGGGTGGGGACTTAAAACCCAACCTGAGAACTTGCAGTTCTGAAGAATATAGTAAGTGAAATCTCACATCAAGCTAGCTGGACCACAGCAGCCCATTCTGCTCTAGTAAATGTTGTGGCAACGAGTATCAAAAACACCAAAATGAAGCAAATACGTAGGAAGTAAAACCTATTAACCTTTGGGCGTGGATTCAGCTGCAATGTCTGCAGCACAATCTATACTTTCCATCTTGGGTTTATGTAGTCATCAACAGAACTACAATAGGAGCTGAACTGATATCTTTCAGCATCGACGGCTTAGTCTATCGTTTAATAATGGATGCTTTGTGCAGTTCTTAGATGAAAGATCTTGTTTTATCTAGATAATAGGAATGTAAGCCTTTGTCCCTCAGAACTGAAATGTGTGTGTGTTTAAGGGAAAGGGATGTCATCTGAGATCAAAGAAATCTTAATTGTGTAAGTTGAAATTGATTACTCGGTTAGATCTGCATAAGTTGGCCTATAATAAATATTATACCAAAGGAGGGGATTTTTTAATTTTTTATTGGTGTGGTTGCTTTTAGATGATGCAGCAGACACCAGCTTAGAAGAGGGCTTCACCCAGTTTTATGGGGGAAATGGCTGCCTCTTCTAAGATGAAACACATTCTTTAAAAACAACAGCAACAATTTGCCATCCAATTAATTTTTAATAATAATAATAAAATTAAGCAATGAGCTGCTGAGCCAATACACTTGCAGTCTCTGTGTTTTTCCTTCTTTGCTTACTTTATTATTGCATTTATATCCCTCATTTTCTCTAAGCAGCTCAAAGTGGCATACATGGTTCTTCTCCCCATTTTATCCTCACAACAACTATGTCTGGTAGATTGATTGGCTGGTAATATCCATGGGGAAATGGCATATCCATGTAAGGTACGTGGTATCGTCCTAAGCTACAGGACTCCTATTCTGACTCTAGAAGCCACATATTATTACTTTTTTTTAATTATTATTATAATAATGAGACTTTTACGAATCATGACAATTTCTAGAACGGCTTATTTCCATGCATACATTTGTCCTGCATTCTTTAATTTATTAAGTAATCCTATTTTAGCGAAGTGTTATGAAAACGTTTCAAGTTATTCTCTTTGCGTGGATCTTTGATTCTCTCTGAGCAATATTTTCTGTTGGATATAATGCATTCTTTATTCAGCATTTGCTATTTGTGATATATACGGTATATCCTATTGTGAATATTTTGAAGGTTTGCTTTACGATTTGGTAATAATAGTTGCATGAATAAACGCATTAACAAATTTTCATTCCTGTCATAACACAAATGTTTCCACTAGCTTTCGTTATTTTTAATACTCAAAGTCTCTGTATGCAGTCTTTGAAATATTTCATGAGACTAGACATAATGTTTACTTATTCCAGATGTTGTCTGTTCCTCATGTATGGGTGGGATAAAAAATTACATTCTTAGATTATTATCCTATTGTGGCTGTGTCACATGGAATGTTTCTGCTTCACTGTGTACTGGGTTATCCATACCCATCACACTTTCCAAATTTAGAAAATGCTAGTTTTCATTTCACCAGTTATTAGTGAGCTTTGCTGTTTTCCAAAGCGCATTTAGATCACATGACTTCCCTCAAAGAATCCTGGGAATTGTAGTTCCTCCCTCACAATTACATCCCCCATCATCCTTAATACTCTACAGTTCCCAGGATTCCTTGGAAAAGTCAGGTGCTTAAAGGTTTGTTGGAGCTGCTTTAAAATGTCTGGCACACATATGCTGTATGAATTTTACAGAAAACTAGCGTCCCTCAAGCGTAAAAGTTCATTCTTCTGAACAGTGGCATATACTGGGCATGTATAGTTGTGATCCTGCATTATTTGTACATGTATTTCTCTAGATTGGAATATTTCCATTTGGCAGGGCAGAGGGGGATTAATATGAGAAATGACCCTCAATATACAGTACTTACAGCCTGGTCCAAATCAGGGTTTTTTTGGGGGGTGGGGGAGAAATCCCAGAAAACTCAGTGGAATTTTCTTCTGCAAATACATGTTTAGGATTAGGTTATAAGGCTGTAATTCTAATAGCACAATCCTATGCATGATCAGAAATAAGTTCCACGTCCTTTGATGGGGCTTATTACCAGGAAAGGGAGCATGCAATCCTGTGCCCACTTACTTAGGAGTGAATCTCATATAACACAGTGAAGCCTACCTCTGAAAAAAATATGCATAGGATTGTGCTACATATTACTTATCTGGAGGTCAGCTTCTCTCTTCAGCTGGGCTTGCTTCCTTGTAAATATTTGCCAGCTGTGGCCCCATCTAAAGAAGGCAGACCTGGCTTCCACTGCTTGTTACGTTCAGTTTGGATGCAGCAGCGCCCTCCATGTTGGTTGTGCTTAAGGCAGTTCAAAAACACCAATGAATTCCAAATGCCTCCACCAGGATGCTGGTAGAAGCAGAAGAATTGACTGGATCATATTGCAGCCTGCTTCGTACACCATTTACACGGCTTGCCAATTTATTTCCAGAATCAGCTTAAGGTTGCTAGGCTGTCGTCGTTTGCCTTTAATGCCCTAAGCGGCCTGGGCCCCCATTATCGGAAGCAGGTATGAGAAATATGTGGTCCTCAGGATATTGCTGCTGCTATTATTTATTTACTGTTTTTTTATTTTAAAAAAGCTATTCTTCAGAAAGTGCGCAGATCCATGTTCATCAAACAAAATCCAGCACATAGAGCTTGAAGCACACACATATATATACACTAAAGAGTTATGAACAAATCATTAAAAACTAAAGCCCATATATTGCCAATGAGGAATACACCTCCCATTTGTCAGCCTAGCCAAATAAAAATGTTATCAAATGGCCTCTGAAACCCAACAATATGGGAAACAGGCATACCACTAAGGGGATATTGTTCGACAGTAAGGGGCCCACCACTGAGAAGGTAGGTCCCTCAGTCTAAACATCCCCTCATGCAGAATTATGGCAGGGATTGTGAGCAAACCCTGCCCCTGCCCCCGCCAAATCTTGAGGACTGAATTAACTAGTATTGGAAGGGGATTTTGACCCTGAACCGTTTAGGAATTTGTAAACCATAATGCCTTAAGTCAAATCCAGTAGCACACATGCAGCCAGTGCAGAGCATTTAGGATAGCTGTTCCACGATCCTGTCTTTCTTGTCCCAGTTAATAACATGGCAGCTACATTCTGCACTGGCTATAGATTCTGGACCATTTTCAAATGCAGCCCCAAGTAAAGTGCATTGCACTAATCCAAAGATGAGGTCTCTACAGCATGGGCCACTGATGGTGGATAACCCTGGTCCAGAATGATAATAGCTGGGCTGTAGATGGAATTAGGCATTCCTTGCCACCAGCCACTTACCTGCTCTATTCTAGCCAATCGTATGTAACAGGATGTCCAATTTGCCAGACCATCCACAGTACTTCCATCTTATCAGGATTCATCGAGGCTATCACCAGCTATCCTGGCCAATGGTCAGGGATGATGGGAATTGTAGTCTAACAACACCTGGCGGGTTCCACAGGTTCTCCATCCCTAAGCCAAAGGATCACCAGCCTACCTGACATTTAAAAGAATCATTTCAGCCTCTGATCTCCCTTTAAATCAGACTTATTTGGTAAGTACCAGTGACAGGGCCTTTTCCACAGTGGAATCTGTATTACAGAATTCTCCTGCTCTTGGGAAGCAAGACAGACCACCTCTCTTTGCATTTCAGCATGCTTTGAAAGAGGAGCTGCTATTTTGGATGGTATTTTCGATGTAAGCAGTCTTGTAAAAAGACTTTCTAAAAAGTGGAGTATTAATCGATAAAATGCAATTTTGGAAATAGGAAAGCATCTGTATGCCAGGCTATTAAAGGGGACAATGTTTTCCAAAAGCAGATGATCAGCAACAGAATTTCCTCTACCACCCACCATGGCAAGGTCTTTCTTTATGACATGTTCAGCACAGTCTCATTTTGCCTGCTGATATTTTAAAGCCTGAAAGGAACAGAAACTAACCTCCATGTATTTTGCTCAAATGACTATGGCAAGAGATAGCTATCGTTCTATAACTGGCATCTGAATTGGAAACTATTGCAGTAGGTACAGTGCTCCTGTCAGTATAAACAGTCATCGTGCCACGGAGGATGTGCAAACATTAAGTTCATCAGGAGTTAAAAAAAAAGAAAAACTGTCCATATGCCTACCGCTGGGTATCCAAAGTCTGGCTGAGCAGAGAGCGGCAGAATGAGAGGGGGAAAACACAACCCAATAACTTGAAATATCTGTTTCACAGTCATGAACATCTGTCTCCTCTTCAAAAGTAACATAGGGTAATCTGGATATATATTCCCAGAGTGGAATTTGGGTAATTCAGATTAGAAGTAATTCTTGATGTTTTAAGGAGCCTCTTTTATTACAAAAAAAATAATTACACAACCCACCAGCACAGTACACACGAAAGCAGAAGTTGAAGTTTATTTAGCAAGAAACCTCCTGGCAGATGCTACAACAACTGGGGCAGCTAAATTGTCTTGAATCAATAGCTTCCTACCAGATTGGGGGGTGGAGGGAGATGGGGGGGGGGAGAGACCCACCATCCTTTTCCATCTTAAGTCTTCAGTACATTTAGATAGACAGTTCCATATTTGCCTTGGAAATCCCAGGTGTATTCCGTGTAACTTTAAACATGTTTTTCCATCCACACTTTGATTATTTCCTTATATAGCCTTATAAGGAACCTCAGGTAGATTCATATTTGTCTTTGACTTGACCTTCATTTCCTGTAATGGGTATCCCTGCTAACATAGTGACACCCTAGCTGTCCAAGCAATTTAGCAAGGCATCTTTCAGGTAAGAATATGCAGGTGCCTGCCACTTACATTTAGCTAATTGGTATGGCAACTGTTGTATGTGTATAAAGACAGCATATTTTCAAATATGCTTTTTCTTCCAATTTGTAGGAGAAAGCAGTTCAGTTAGAGGAGGGTCTTCCACTCCCAAGTTCTGTATATGCTCCATGTGTTCATTTTTCTAAAAGTGTCTGAAGACATCCAACCTTCCTCCTTTCATTTAAGCTTTCATTTTGATTTCATTTCAAAGAAACCTAATCTCTACTTTGGATTCCTTTGCATATGGACATTTCCATAACAGCTGAAAGTGTGCATTTTACTGGGTGTGATACAGACCTTAATGTGAACTGATGCTCATCACACCTGCTTACTTCAGCACCATAGAAATGAATGTGCTAAGATTTCCTTTAAATTCTGTGTTTAGTCTAAAAGCTAATGTCGCAGGACTGTGGTTCTGAAACCTGGCTCTCCCAAGGGATCCAGCTGAAAATTGCTTAGAATATTTAATGCAATGGATTTGCCATCTCATTTCAAATCCACAGGCATGCTGCAGACTACCTGAATGAACCTTGCAGACTACTAGTGGTCTGTGGACCACAGTTTGGGAACCCCCGTTATATAACATACCTCTATACTGCAATCATCATCTGAGACACTCTCATGAGCGCCCTCTGTGAGAAACCTGGAGGGTGCCAACATAATAACAGGCTTTTTCTGTGGTGGCTCCCCATTTGTGGAATGCTCTCCCTAGGGAGGCTCGCCTAGTGCCTTCATTGCATATCTTTAGATGCCAGGTGAAAACGTTTATCCATAAGCAGGCCTTAGGCTGACTGAATATTCTATGGCCTTCTAAATGGGATTGGGGGGGGTTATTGGTTTGCTTTTGTTTTGTTATGTATGTACTCATTTTGTATTTTTATGTTGTGAACCACCCTGTTATTTTCGGATGCAGGGTGGTATACAAATTTAATAAATAATAAAAAGTGCTGTTGAATCATGTCCTCCTTAATGCTGTAAAATCATGGATTGAAATCTATTGAGCCATTTTAATTGATTATCTTCCAGGCTCATTTAAAGTATTCCATCACATGTGTGAATGGGACAAGGTGTATTTTAAGTTCTGTTTTGTACTGAATCTGAGAGCAGCATCCTGACACACCACTGATATTGTGTTGCATTTCTAGAGCTATAATATAAGAAATCAAAATCCATGTATGCTGCAATGCATTGATCATAAGTTGTTTAAGAGCAAGCAGGCCCAGGACTGCAGCCGTTGAATGGGAATGCAAAGGGCATGTTGTCAACAGATGGTACAAGTCTTATAAATGTCAAGTAATCTGCATCCATTTTGTTGACAATATGTTTTGGAATCATGACTTGAGATCCCTTGTTTCTCATCATCAAATATGCTGAACAACCATAAATCCATTTAATTAATTCATAAATCCGCAGGACCCATCAAGTTACAGGTTTCCTGAAAGTGTCTGAAGTCTGGTATCTAAAAGTCATCCTGTGCCCAAAGTCACCTTCTTACGTGTGCCTTGATATTGCAGAAAGACAAATTAATGAAAGCATCTTGCAATTGCTGTTTCAGAGATCATCAGATAGTACCTAGCAATTGTTCTATTATTGGGAATTAGAATAAAGTAGAAATATGGATTGTTTCAATAGCCATTAAAATAGGATACACTACTCTGTCTCCCAAGTCCTAAGATGTTAGCAGAGAAAAAGCTGCTGAATTTATTATCTGTTCTGTCTTCTTCATACCATTTTGGAACTCTGCAGAATAGTTGTATAAATTGTTTAGTTTTGTGGTGCTGGCGGTCAGCTGCATGGTCACATGGCCAGTGTGGAACCTTAGCTTTTTGAAAATCAGCAGGCATATTTACCTCTCGTGTGCGAGGTCTCTTGGAAAGGACTTCAGTTGGACAGGGAATGGGGCATTTGCATCCGTTCCCCCATCCATTTCTTTCTCGCTCCTTTGGTCTTCTGAATTCCAGCGGGAAAACTCTCAAATGGAGCTAAGTTGTGAGACACATAATATGAAAGCAACCTTAGAGGCTTGGTCCTCCGCAGCCATTTCTTGAGCTGAACCAACCTCTACCCTTCTGGTTAAATCTAAAGCATGCTTGCGTGTAACAATTATTGGATGTCAAACCTAGTGCTTGTTAAATCTCTTATTTTCCCTACAGGAGCCTAACAATGCTCTGGATGTGTTTGGTTTAAATTACAGGTAGGTTACAGCTAAGTGTCCATTAAACTCATAAGAAATTAGAGCCTTCCTGGATCAGGGGTGCCGACTTGCCCCCCACATTGAGGTGCGGTGTCTTATTGACGTCATGTGCAATCGGGGGGGGGGGGGTGCGCGCGCAAACCAGGCACCCCCCACAGAGATCCCCATTGCACCCTGGCAGCAGGAGCTGGGGAGTACGGAGGATAAAAATCACATACTTCACAATTATAGCAGTGTTCTATATAAAACTATCCCAGCTTAGAATCATGGAATTGCAAAGTTGGAAGATACCCATAGGGTCATCTAGTTCAACCCTCTGAAATGCAGGAACTTCAACACATGGTCTCCTACCCAATTTGAAACCTATGTGGACCCTCCTTAGCTTTGCAAATATGCCAGCAGTTTTATTCCTGCACCACTAGGAAGAATCTAAAAGAATAGCATTTAGTATTGTGACATTTTAGCGTCTTAGCCAGGTAACAAAGGCATCCTCCTGCATATTAGGGTATACCAAAATTTTAGAGTGTATATGTGGCATATGGCCACTTGAAAACACAGGAACACGAATCTTAGGCTGGAATTAGACACATAAATTAGCGTTCAGTTTAAAGCGTTGTAAATTTAAACAGGGAAAACAGGTAGAGAAAAACAGTATTCCGTGTTGCCATCTGGTGGCACAGTGTTATATCGTACATACAACGCATATAAATCGCTTGTTCACCTGTCTAGCTGAGTTCCTAGGGTTGGCTGCTGCTGTCTGAGGAGCAGATTTGCCATGGAATTTTATGAAGGTCCAATGATATGTTAATCATGTATTTGCCATTGTATCAAGAGATTTTTTTTGGGGGGGGGGGTATAACTTCTCCATAGGATTTGAACAATGAAGATTCTCAAAAATATCACCCCATTGGGCCTGAAAATGCTTAGAGGATTTCTGACCAAAGTAATTTCCGAAGAGAAATTCAAAACTCTATGATACTGTATGTTCTTTGTCAGTAACAGTTACATTCCTCTCCACTTAGCAGTTATTTAGTGAGTCAGCAACCAGATTCTTCTGTCCAGCTGCTAAAGATTAGATTAATAATCAGCATATTAGTTCTCTCATATCTTTCCTTAAGTGTCTCTTGCCAGCTTTTACACCAAAATAATAAGTGTAGCCAATCTATCAATAACAGGCATAGGCAAACTTGGCCCTCTAGATGTTTGGGACTACAACTCCCATCATCCCTGACCACTGGTCCTGTTAGCTAGGGATGATGGGAGTTGTAGTCCCAAAACTTCTGGAGGGCTGAGTTTGCCTATGCCTGATCAAAAACTTGGGAGCAGGGATCCAATGTGTGTTGTATTACGTGCAGTGTTTAACGATGCACCTGAGTTACCTTTGGACCAGGCCACATGCCGGCCTCAGGGCCTTTTTTGGGTGGCTCTTGCTAAGTACTAAAGCTGCAGGGAACCGGAAGTGACGACCTGAAAGCCTTGCCCTGGACCACAGCAGGCTGCCTGTTCCAACTGTGGCTGAAAATCCTGGGGCGGGATGAGGAGGGGCAAAAAGTGGAGGGCAAACAAAAAGGAAAGGAAAGGAGCAATATGCAGTTTCTCTAGCCAAGCCAACCATGCCTACCTTGTAGGAGCCTTAGTGGGCATTTGGAGAGGATCCCTTAGGCTAGAGAGGGCAACTGTGGGCGGGTGTAAGAATGAATGAATGAATGAATGAGAGAGAGAGAGAGAGAGAGAGAGAGTGTGTGTGTGTGTGTGTGTGTGTGTGTTTCTGGAAGCAGCAAAGGAGAAGAGAAGGGGTAAAATGGCAAAAAAGAAGAAAAAGCAGAGTGCTGCCTGGGTGTGCATGTTGCATGTTTTGGTAGCGGCGCTGGAAGCGGGAGCAGCAAGGCAGAGAGAAGGGGGAAAGGGCAAAAAAGCAAAGCAGGACTTTGCTAATCTGCCCAAGCTGCAGCTTGCTCATTTGTGTGTGGCTCCTGGGTTCTGTGTCAAAGTGCTCTTGTGGCCCACTTGGTCTGAGAGGTTGGACCACCCTGCTTTAGAACAGACTACTCTTAATAGGATGGGGTAAAATATTCAGGTTCTTTTAATTACAAATCCTAAAAACAAAATGCAAACGAAGTATTGGGCACATGGTAATTTCACTTCCTTGCCTGCCATTTTGGAATAGATATTTTAGGTCTTCGTTTCTGCTGAAAGTCTAAATGTACGTTTCAAATTGGCAACTTTAAATTAAAACAAAACACAATTTGTAAAAATACCAATCCATTTGAAATCCATTATTTGCAATGAAATACAATATTTGAAATGAAATTTACTTCTACTTAAATTTCATTAGGATTGCAACCCTGGCCTTGCACTGTTCTTTGAGGGAAAACACTTCATAAGGCAATGCTATTTCATTGTTAGTGAAAGGCTAGTTGGGTTTTTTTTAAAAATGTTTTAATCTGTTTAACCTGACAAATTATGGTGATCTTGGTCCTTTGCTTCACCAGTGCAGAGCAAGTACAGTAGCTTTGAAAGCAGGTACCGTATCTTTTCACATCATTATTATTTTATTTAATAAGTACAGAATCAGAAAACTGATTTTGAACGTCTGTTTATTATACCGCTTGTTTTCCTAGCGAGAAACTGAAGCATTACTTGTGGGTAAAATAGTAATAATATGCCCTATATTTCTACAAGAACAATTTCCTGCTATGAAACAGAAGTCAGGACTAAATAAAGTTGATTTGGTCTGAAAACACAATTGCTCCTTTATTTTTATTTTTTTTTAAAAAAAGAACTAACTCTGTCCATAACCAGTTTTCTCCTGAATCTGGACAAAACTTCTGAAATATTAAGCACACCATAAACATAAATTTTTACTATTCATAGTTTATTTCTGTTTCATACATTTTTTTAGTGGTATTTTTTGTTGTAGGTATTTTGAAGAATGCATTGCTTAAATAAATTTAAAAAGGGAGCCCCTTTCTAAGTGGAAATTTCTGCACTAATGCATCTGCTGTCTTTCTCAAAGGTGTTGCAGCTATTTGGTGTGGTATAAAGCTGGTATGAGCATCAAACCGCCAGGAAATGCTTGCTGAGGGGGAACTCACCTATGTTAAATTAAGCATTATAAAGCACATTGCACTTTGTAAGTGATATGCTTAATATTATTAATAATAATAATCACAAAATGCATTTGGTTTTTCTATGTCCTGATGAATTTATTAAGGAAGATGGAAAACCTTCCACGGCCTTGGCAGAGACACAGAAGCAGGTTATTCAGAAGGGGTTCAGGAACCAGCAGCAAAATAAAATGGCATCCTTATTTATACTTGTAAAAAAGCAAAGGGTTGCGACCTGTTTTAATTACAGGAACTGGTGAATAGAACAACATCGCTGTCACTGAAGATGCTGTTCTGCAACTACCAAGAAAGGGGGGGGGGAATTACTAGTTTCCCTGAGCATCCATACTTGTGTTAATTTTGCTATACTATTTAGTGGAACATAGATAACAAAGTGGAAAGAGAAGACATTAACAGTATAATTTAGGGGATTAGAGAAAAATATTCATATTACATAAATAGGATATTTATCAGTGAACCATTTTAAAGATCCACTCCTAACATATTTGTAAGTGTTTAGTGAGTTACGGGCTGCCTTTCATATATTTGTGGAATTCCAACATGACTTTCCACCCATATTAATCTATGGCAGGCAAAAACTATTTTTTTTGAGGATTTCTGCCCCCCGCCCTCCAACAAGCCAGAGGCACCTGCAGTCCTTGTCATGTTCTCGTCTCCAATGGTCTATAACACACTGGTTAAGTTTTTATTTCTACTTTTCAGCAGCTTCTGAGGAGTGATATGTAGCTAATGTCATCAAAGCTTGCACTTTAACATTGCAACTGTAAAGCCAACCCCGGGCGTTTCTGTATCAAAAGCACAGTGGCAAAATTGTCATAAAACTCCGTGAAATAAAAGACCTTGGCGTCCTGTTACAATTTGTAGAAACAAAAAAGACCTTTCCTCAGACTTCTTGCAAACGGTTTAAGTCCAAGTTCAAAAAGGTAGGCTGCGATGGTTAAAACTGCTCTATTGCTGCAAGAACATTTACTGCGAGAGCTACGATTCACTTATCTCACTGCTACACATTAGCAGCCAATAGAGCTATTTCAATCTCGCAAGGTACATATGCACAAATGGCTCACTCTATAGAAAATTCTCTGCTGATAATGAAGTAAGGGGCATGGCATGTCTTCCAGTTATTCACTGGGATCCACAAACTCATGTATTCATGATCTGTGCAACCCCCTTTAGGGTTTTCCTGCAATTTTAACTTCAGCAGCAACTTCGTTTTGGCATGAATGAAAACAGAAATAAAAAGGCGGGAGGGGAGGGGAGGGGGGACCTGGATGTGCATTACCTATTGTGTGTGCATCGTTGCATCTCTTGTTTCACAGTCATTGAGAATAAATATGCAGCGTAGTTTGTGTAAATCACATTTAAATTTGTGTAAATTGAAAAAGGCACAATTGCACCCAAGGGAGACAAGCAGAAGAGGACTGCGTCAGAGCACCGTTGTTTTGATCCAGCTTTTATTCCACTGCTGATGTAGTATTTATCTGTAGAACTCTGTGATTTCATTTCATTTTTAACTGCAAAAATGCTAGTTCTTTGGTCTCTGTTCAAATTGTGTGAATCCAAGATTCCAGCCGTATTTATATTTTGTACCTGACAGTTAAAAGCCATGAACATCCATCTCCCACATCTCACTCTGCTATTAGAATAATCATGGAACACAATTCGGAAATAATATTACATCCTGCATTTTATTCAATTCCATATGACAAAAATAGGAACCTAGACTAAGACATCCATTTCAATCAGTAGATGTGTCAAGCCAACAAGATTTAATAATAAAAAATATTGGATCTAGGTAACAATTCCCAGGTGGTTCAGGGAGGCTCCTAGCCCTACATGGTATCGCAGTATAAAAATAGTGTCTCTCTTCACCATGCAGAGAGGAATGAGCTAACCCTGAATACAAAATGGGGTCAGTCTTACTGTACCTTCATCAGCCATCTTATTTACAACACTTTACATCTCTTTTTAAGTTATGCACATCCTTTAGGGAGAAGAGATAACACTACATGGTACCAAATACTAAACAAAAACAAAACAAAAAAAATATTTCACACCAGAAATGGACACAGATAAATAAAAACATTCATTTGCTGAAAAACAGCAACATTAAGCCACCTCAGTTTTCTTTGTTTCCCAATTTTGAAACACCCCAAACACAAATGGTGGTCACCGATGGTTGGTGTTATAATATAAGGATGTTTATTTTCTATATATATTCTATATATATATATCTATATGTATATATATACACACATACATACCTACATATATATTTGATATATGCATGTATATATGCACATATATATTCTGTGTATCACTGCTGTAGAAAACAGAGCTGTAATAGTTCATTGTTCATTTCAAAACAGAAACAAACTGCTAATAAGTCTTTTAAACTTTTCATTCAATGACACGATGGCAGAAACAGTCCATCCTCTTACAGTAATTTTTTGTTGTTGTTGTTGCACAAGAAAGCGATTGTCCTATTTTATTTTTTTCCATCTCAACTGAGAAGACCTCACTGTCTGATTCTTTCTTCAGGGGCATAAAACGTCTTGTGCTGTTTCCCAGCTACCCATAATGTCCCTTGAACAATTTTGTTGGACGGAAGTTCATAGTGTCAGACTCCACCATGCTTGTAATGCACAAAAATGAGGTAGTACACAAAACATTTACTGTTCAAGTTTTGATTTACGCCCCCAGCCTCACCAACACCCTAGCGTAAGAGTGGAAACATTCCCTTTTGTCACAATTTTAAACAATGCTTTTAAAACAACTGAAAATTATATTTGAATATTCAGAATACATTGTGCTTTGTAGTAAATATCAGAATTATTTTTTTTCTTTTAAAAAAAGAGATCAGTAAGAGTTGGGAATTTACGTTCAAGTTACCACTGATACTTAATATTTTTGTTTTCTGTTTTGCTTTTACATACCAGTGCTATTAAGCAGTCAGCATCCTGCTTGTGGGTGGGAGTGAAAGAGACAGAACAGATTACAGCAAAATTAAGCCTACACAATGTTTTCTTTAGCCTCTCCTAGGCTTGCGCTGATATCACAGCCCTAAGATTAACATATCAAAGGTCTGTTGGAGGGTGGGCTTATAGAAAAGTTAAATGAATCATTTCGGTTTAAGAAATGGCAGGCCCCATTCTACCCAAGAATCTTGACAGTTCTTAGTGGCTTTCCTGTTTAAAGGAGCACAGATCTCTCCTACTGTTTGACCTTAAAGACAAACACAACAAAATATCCCCCCCCCCATTTTTCCTCAAGCCAAAGTACTATTTATAAAATAGTTTACATCTTTGTTCAGATTCAAATTATAGACAAACCTCCCTAAATATAAAATACTAAAAGTGCAATAGTATAAATTAAGAGTTTGCAACACATTATACAAACACTGCCTTTTTATTGTACTGCCTTTGATAACATGAAATGTTTTATTCACAACTGCTTATAATGTTGTGAATAATATATGGTGATAAGGTTTGTCTGTAACTTGTTTTCCAACCATGAACTGAAGTCCACACTACATTTTTTTTCATTTAATAGAACAACTGTCCACATAGCAGCTACAAATATTTAAATTAAAATGGTTTGTTACTGACAGGTACTTGCACATGAAAAGCATGCTATCTTTCCCAATAAAACTTCACAATTTTGCCTGCATTGAAATAAACCACTTATTTATAGGGAAACAAAACTTGCTTTAAAAAAGAAAGAAAATCACATAGCCAGGTGTATTTTGCAGTACAAAAGCTTCATTTAAGGATGGGGCTAGTATATTGTCTGTTACCCGCATTATCTTTACATTATAAATACTACAGACAAGAATACTGTAATCATACACAGCATTAGGGTACTAAATCACTTATTGAGTGTTAGAGGATTTCTAAAAACATAGTTCAAGTTTCTAGCTAAGTGGAACAAAACCAGCAAAGGAAGAGCTGGACTGAAAATGCCATTGAGAAGCCCCCTTTTACTCAATTGGCGTCGTTTTGTTTTGTTAAAGAACAAAAATTGAAACAATTTAGCTTCCTTCAGTCCCTAATGCAGTTTATCCAATGATTTATCGTTTTACTTAAATTTAAAGAGTTCTGCAGTTCTCGCTAACAGTCAGCTCACTGTTGAAAGCAGTGCCATGCAATTCTTGCAAGACAACTTTTCAGCGGACACAAAGTTATGTATTTCTGCTATGGGGGGGGAGAAATCTTAAAGGGAACCTAGGCAATTAGGTCACGAAACTAATGCTTAACTCCCAAAACTGTACATGAAAGAACAAATGTTGTGTTGAGTAGTGGTCCAACAGTTACTTGTTACTTGAATGCTTTTAATTTATGCCAATCTCTTTATTATCCTCAATAAACCTTGTGAATGGACGGTTGGCTCCAGTTTCAGAACTCGCTTTGTCCAAGCCAATGATGGGAGGGCTACTGCCGGTGCGAGCTTTGTCCATGCCACTGGTAATGTTACTTAAAGACGGAATGGCACTTCCGCCTAAACTTACTGGGAGCTGGGGAATGCCTCCATTCTGTATGACAGATATTTCATTGTTCTTCATTGCAAGTCCATTAGTAATAGCTGCAGCGTACTGATTCCAAAAATTTGGGTCAACATTCATGGCCCGAGCTGCCAAATCCTTTTGGAACATTTCAGAAAACTTCAGTGCATCACCACCTAACAAAGCCATGGGGTTTTCCACAGACAGTCGGCGGCCACGTCGTGCAGGAGCGTTATTCCACATATGAGTTCCCATGTGAACCTTTAGAGAAAGAACAAAACAAACAAAAGATTGGCAAAATAAGCAAAATTCAAAATGAGCTACACGGCCCATGAAGAGGCTAGTTTTAAAAGCCAATTTTAGTTTTCACATACAATCATTTCAACAACGCTGCTCTTATAAATCACCCGCATTTATAACAAAAGGAAGAGCAAAAGTAATGTGCATTTTAACATGCTAAACAAAGGTTAAAAAGAAGCTGGGAAATACCTTTATACAAAAGAACAACACGGAAAAGGGTTACTAGGTCCACATGCTATTTGAAAGACTAAAATCTTTCTTTCACCTCAAACTTCTAAACAGGGCCGTCTTAAGCATATCTGGCACCGTGGTGAAAAGATCCCTCCGCCCCGCCCCCTCCCAGAGTTGTCAACCTTTTCCCAAGCCTCTGTGGGCATCACTCTCCTCTCGCGTAGGCTTGGGAGGCAAGCTGCACACCCGCCAGCCATATGGTTGATGGGGCACAGCTGGCAGGTGTGCAGGGAAATGGGAGGCCACCGGCAAAGCCGCGTAGCTCCCCCACTCGCTGGGACGCCCCTGAGAGGCCAGCGCCCTAGCGCAAGGCGCCAGTAAGCCCAATAGGAAAGACGGCTCTGCTTCTAAAGCCCTGAACTCCAGCGCTGCTATTTGGCCTTGCAGAACAGCTTTTGATTCTGCAGAGGTGTCTGCTCCCATCAGAGAATGGAGGGCCTTTTTTGCTGATCTCCATTTCCCATGAAACTCCACCTTCCACGCTGTTCTGGAGGGTGACCCAACTCTCTGGAATAGATTTGGGGGGGTTGCAATGGGAATCAGCAAAAACACACTTTCTCCTTTTGTAAATAGATGCTTCTGTGCGTTCAATAACTATTCCATAAATTGAAATGGAGCACTGGATTTCATCCCTCCTTTCTCAAACTTGTATTTTAAATTAACATATTTGGATTCATGCAAGTTCCATAGTTTACTGCAATGCAAATATGCACAGGTTGTCAGATTTAGCCAACCAACCACTAAGGCCCACAGAAAGGTTTATTTTAAAAATGAAAAATATAAAACAAACAAGTCTCCATTTTGATCGAGTCTCCAAGAGCCATGTGCAAGCCTATGCATGTCGACTCAGAAGTAAGACCTATTCAGTTCAAATGAGCTTACTCCCAAGAAAGTGGGTATTACAATTGTTCCATCAGCACAAGCATTTCAGCTTAGCAGATGGAATGATTTCCCCTCTCTTCCTGTGCATTGTCCTGGGGTTCCTCCCTCCCCCCAGGTTGATTTCAGTCCAATTGCGCTGGCTCCCATTACTGCAACTGTTTAGTTGAATCTCTCCCTCAATTATCCCCCCCGCCCCGCCCGCTTATGCTTAATGACCTGGATGCAAACATCCCACTATATGAGGAGAAAGATTGCTGGTTCACCTCAATATGAAGCCCTTCATGCCCTCTGAAAAGTAGTTTTAGAAGGATGGAGACCCTCCCAAGTGGCATTTTGGGGAAATTGGAGGCTGTTGACAAGATGGTACTTGTTGAATAAGTAAAAATATGTTTAGTCATATACAGTGGTACCTTGGTTTAAGAACAGTCCGGTTTAAGAACAATTCGGTTTACAAACTCTGCAAAACCGGAAATAGTGTCCTGGTTTCAGAACTTTACCTCGGTCTAAGAACAGAAGCCAAATGGTGGAAGGGCACTGGCGGTGGCAGGCCTCATTAGGGAAAGCGTGCCTCGGTTTAAGAACTGTTTTGGTTTAAGAACGGACTTCTGGAATGGATTAAGTTCGTAAACTGAGGTACCACTGTAATGGGATATTTGGATCCAAACCTCATTTCTTAAATGGCCCCAATCCATCTAATATTAGTTGGGACTGAGTACCATAGAAACTAATAGAAAATACTGGTCAAAACTAACTTAAGTCATTTGGCTTTATGTGGAGCTTATTCACAACTGATTTTAACTGGATTGGGTTTAACTGGATTGTCAGTTAAAATGTCTCTCCTTCACTCGTCCCATTAAGCCAGGCATAGGGCAAACTCCAGCCTTCCAGATGTTTGGGACTACAATTCCCATCATCCTTGACCACTGGTCCTGTTAGCTGGGGATGGGAATTGTAGTCCCAAACATAGGAGTTTGCCTATGCCTGCACTAAGCCATGATTTAGCACTGCATGCATGAGCCAGAATGAACTTGACCAAAGCCCCAGCCTTCCCTGCTCTCATCACCTTGTCTTATGCACCTAGGAAAGGACATCACCATTACTTTCCTCTAATCTGGACTTGTTGCGCATGAATCAGAAATTGTGGTTGATCAAAAATTCTGCTAAGTTTCAAAACAAGGCAACTTCAAGCTATAGATGATGAAGCTAGCTTGTTTAACCGTAGTTTGTGATCAGCCATGATCCCTGAGTCTCGCACAGCAAGGAGGCCAACAAAACATAAGAAACTGGGAGCAAATGCTGGTGAACTAGGCCGTGCAGAAGGAGGAGAGTGAAGAGTGTGCAAGTCCAAGGCTTTTTTCAGGCTCCTTTCTATCTCATGCAAATCCTGCAATTGCATCTCACCTTCTTATGTTTACCTGAACTACGTAGGGATAAAAGATGGTGCCACAGTTCTACTTTTAAAATGTTGCTTTTGTGACATATCAAAAACCTGCCACATCCTTGAGCATTGTAAGCAAGTTAGAAATCACAATTTGCAACAGGGGCTTCCCGCAGAGTATTTGGTAACCCCAACTGACAGACTCTTAATATGTTAAATTGCCATGATCGGCAGGAAGATTCAAATATAATCTGATATGGCTAGGGTTTTTTTAAAAAAAGATTACTACTGTCATAAATCTCATGGGTAGTCAGGTTTAACTCAAAGTTTTATTCAAAGCGGACCCATTGAAATTAATGAACCTGACTAAGGGAGCAATCCTATGGATAAGAAGCTAGCATAAAGCAAACCAGTGTCAATTTAGACCAGATCCAAACCCTATCCAACAGCAGGACTGCTGCTCCTGCTCTAAGCCTATAAGAGGGAAATCAAGTATTTAAAATAGTGTTCTATCCTGAGTTGCCAGGTCATGTGACTGAGCTGAACAGGCTTAGGATCCAGCCTAAGCCGCCCCCCTCCCTGCTTTCTGGGTCTCACCTCCAACATGCCCCTTTGGGGGGACTAATAAACTGGCCTCAGCTCAACCAGCTGATGAATCTTAAACGGAGCCAGGGTTGGGGACTTAAAACCAGCTGAGCTGGAGATCCGCTGCATCCTAAGGAGCTCGTCCCAGCAGATCTTGCCATAGGGTTACCCCTGAAATTTAATGCATTAATTTCAGTGGGTCTATGCTGAGTAAAACTCAGTTGAATACAACTCATGCTTCTGCAGCACACAAGTGTGCTGGGAATCTATAACCCCAGATTTTCAAGAAAAACAGGATCGACATAATATTTGTTTATAGTTGCGGAGTTAACTTCATGGAGCTGGAGTTTGTTTGTTTTTTAATCATTTTTAAAATACCAAAGTATTCTACTACAATCTAAGAATTCAGGAGCCATCAATAAAGGGGGAAATGCATGTCTGAAACACACTTTTTTTTTTTTTTAAAAAAGGAATAATTTGTATGCACCCACAAAATTTTAGTTCTTACATTGGGTTCATAATATATAATGTAAGGATGTCACAATATAACAATACTATCCTCATCCCTTGATTTGAGTAAACACATGAGGTTCGGCACATTGTTAAACTCTCACATTCTTACAATTTAAGTTCTGACATTAAAGATTCCCTTCTTACCTTAAGATTCCCTTTTGTGGTAAAAGCTCTACCACAGATTGTGCAACCAAATGGCTTTTCACCAGTATGGGTGCGCTCGTGTATCTGCAGTGCACTTGCTGAGGAGAAGGTCTTCCCACATGACTGACAGTTGTGCTGTTTGGGAGTCCGGCGTGGCGGTGGTGCCAGCATAGGAGTGATGCCCGGGCTCATCACTGACTGTGGTGCAGCAGGAACCTGGATTCCAGCTGGAAGCGACGGGACCTCGCCCAATGAGATCGGCTTGCTGTGACCGTTCACTTCCATTTTGATCAGAGTAGGCGCAGTGCTGGTGACCAGGCTAGGAGTGCTTTGGCTGGGACCTAGAGTAAAGTTGGGTTCAAATAACTGAGAAGGCAGCTCTTTTAATTTGTGTGTCAGTAAGTGCTGTTTTAAATTACCCATAGTGGAACACCCACGATTGCAGACTGTACATACAAATGGACGCTCTTTAGTATGGCTGCGGTAGTGAATTTCCAATGCACTCTTACAAGCAAAAGGCTTGCCACAGATATTACAAACAGTACTTTTAAACTTACCACGTTCTCTGTTCAGGAACAGCAGGCTAAAAGGAGCTTCTTCTTTGATGAGTGGCCTTCCCGGGTTGGTGGCTGTCAAATCCAGTGCACCTCCATTTTCAACAGTAGGTGGTGGTGGACTGTCAGGTTTTTCTGTCTTTAATTGTATTTCTTGGTGTTCTTCCTGGTTGCTAAAACCTGGGGATTTTGATCTGAAACTTTCACTGATGCTGTTTTCAGGAGACAGCGCCTGCATGGATGAAGAAGATTCAGACATTGCAGGGCTCCCTGCACTCTGGCTCTCCAGATCTCCAACAGCGGACGAGGAATCGTTGCTTAAATGGTCACTTTCCCCTGACCCATTTTCTAATGATTTCAGATTGGTCAACTGTTGACAGTTCATGACAGAATCAATCATTTTCATTTGATTTTCCAGAGCAGTAATGCTAGAAATTACAGATGGGGGGGAAGGTGGGC